>NW_024726107.1:3433940-3520006 GCF_018991925.1 Homarus americanus
GTCAGTGGAAACAGTTTAAAGGTGCTAAAATGGAATGGCATTTGTGGTAGTGGTGGTGCAGCAATGGATGAGGGAGTGACAAGAGTGGCTGGTGGTGGTGGTGTGGTGGTAATGGTGAGTGAGTAGTGATGTGGTGAGTAATGAGTGGTGGTGGTGGCAGTGGTGTGGTGTGGAGGTAAGGTGGTGGCGGTGGTCATAGGTGGAGTGGTGGCGGTGGTGTGGTGGTGGTGGCAGTGGCAGGTATGGTGGTGGTTGTGGCATGTGTGTGTTGGTGTGTGTGGTGGTATGGTGGTGGTAGTGACAGTGGTGGTGTGGTGTGGTGCGAGTGTGGTAATGGTGGTGGTGGTGACAGCAGTGATGGTGGTGGTAGTGGCAGTGAAGTAATGTTGGTGGCAGTGTGGCAGTGGTAATGCAGTGGTGGTGAGTGGCAGTGGTGTGTGGGTGGTGTGGTGACGGTGTGGTGATGGTGATGGTGAGTGACGGTGTTAGTGGTAGGTGATGGTGGCGGTGGTGGTGAATGTGTGGTGGTGGCGACTGGTGATGGTGTGGTGACGGTGGTGATGGTGGTGGTGGTAACAGTGGTGTGGTGGTGGTCAAAGTCATAGTGGTGGTGGTGGGTAGTTACAGTGGTAGGTGGTGGTAGTGACGGTTTGTAAGGTGTTGAAGTAGTGGCATGGTGTGGTGTAGTGGTAGTGGTGGTATTGGTGTGGTGGCAGGTAGTGATAGTGGAAGCAATGGTGGTAGTGGTGGTGGTGATGGTGGTGGTGGTGGCCGAGGAGTGGTCAATGGTGAGGTGGTGAGTGACAGTGGTGAGTGTGGTGGTGGTGGCAGTGCTCATAGTGATGGTGAAGGTGCAAGTAATTATGGTGGTGTGGCAGTGGTAATGGTGGTGGTGGTGGTCAGCAGTGGTGTGGTGGTGAGTAGTAATGGTGAATGGTGGGGTGGTGGTGGTGGTGAGTGTGGTGGTGGTGGTGACGGTGGTGGTGGTGGTAGGTGGCAGGTGTTAATGGTGGTGGTGGTGTGAGGTGGTGTGTGGTGGTAGTGGCAGGTGGTGATGAGGGTGGTGGTGAGTGGCAGTGGTAATGGTGGTGGTGGTGGCAGTGTGGTGGTGGTAGTGGCAGTGGTGGTGGTGGTGTTGGTGGCAGTGGTGTGGTGGTAGGTGGTGGCAGTGGTGAGGTGGTGGTGGTGTGGTGGTGAATGGTGGTGGTGGTGTGGGGTGGTGTGGTGGTGGTGGTGACGGTGTGTGGGGTGTGGTGGTGTGAGGTGTGTGGTGTGGTGGCAGTGGTGTGTGGTGGTGAGAGTGGCGGTGTGGTGGTGGTGTGGCAGTTAGTGGTGGTGGTTGGTGGTGTGGTGTGTGGTTGGTGGTGTGGTGTGTGGTGGTGGTGAGTGGCAGTGGTGTGGTGGTGGTGGTGACAGTGGTGATGGTGGTGAAAGTGGTGACGGTGGTGATAGTGGTGAAGTGGTGGCAGTGGAATGGTTAGTGGCAGGTGGTGGCAGATTAGTGGTGTGCGGTGTGAGTGAGTGGCGGTGGTGTGGTGGTGGTGGTGGGTGGTGGTGGTGGTGGTGGTGGCGGTGGTGTGGGTGGTGGTGGTGGTGTGGTGGTGGGTGGTGGTGTGGTGGTGGTGGTTGGTGGTGTGGCGGTGGTGTGGTGGTTGGTGGTGGGTGGGTGGGGTGGTGGTGGTGTGTGGTTGGTGGTGGTGGCAGTGGTGGGGTGGTGGTGGTGTGGTGGTGGGTGGTGTGGTAATGGTGGTGGTAGTGGGAGTGGTAATGGAGTGGTGAGTAGTGGCAGTGGTGGTGGTGGTAGTGATGGTGGTAATGGTGGTGGTAGTGACAGTGGTAATGGTGGTGGTAGTGTCAGTGATATGGTGGTGGCAGGGCAGTGGTAATGTTGGTGGTAGTGGCAGTGGTAATGGTGGTGGTAGTGGCAGTGGCAATGGTGGTGGTAGTGACAGTGGTAAAGCTGGTGGTAAAAGCAGTGGTAATGGTGGTGGTAGTGGCAGTGGTAATAGTGGTGGCAGGCAGGGTAATTATGGTGGTAGTGGCAGTGGTAATGGTGGTGGTAGTGGCAGTGGTAATGGTGGTGGTAGTAACAGTGGTAATGGTGGTGGTAGTGATGGTAATGGTGGTGGTAGTGGCAGTGGTAATGGTGGTGGTAGTATCAGTGGTAATGGTGGTGGTAGTGACAGTGGTAATGGTGGTGGTAGTGGCAGTGGTAATGGTGGTGGTAGTAAGGTGGTGCTGTGGTGGTAGTGACAAGTGGTAATGGTGGTGGTAAAGCAGTGGTAATGGTGGTGGTAGTGACAGTGGTAATGGTGGTGGTAGTGGCAGTGGTAATGGTGGTGGTAGTGGCAGTGGTAATGGTGGTGGTAGTGGCAGTGGTAATGGTGGTGGTAGTGGCAGTGGTAATGGTGGTGGTAATGGCATGGTAATGGTGGTGGTAGTGACAGTGGTACTGTACTGGTAGTGGCAGGGGTAATGTGGTGGTGGTGATAGTGGTACTGTGGTTTATGGCAGTGGTAGATGGTATGACAGTGGTAGGTGGTGGTAGTGATAGTGATAATGGTGGCTTAGTGGCAGTGGTAATGTTTGTGGTTTAGCAGTGGTAATTGTGGTGGTAGTACCAGTGGTAATGGTGGTGGTATTGACAGTGGTAATGGTGGTGGGAATGACAGTGGTAACAGATGGTAGTGACAGTGGTAATGGTGGTGATAGTGGCAGTGGTAATTGTGGTGGTAGTGGCAGTGGTAATGGTGGTGGTAGTGACAGTGGTAATGGTGGTGGTAGTAAAGTGCGGTAATGGTGGTGGTAGTGATAGTGGTGTAATTGTGGTGGTAGCTACAGTGGGTACGGTGGTAGTGGCAGTGGTAATGGTGGTGGTAATGGCAGTGATAATGGTGGTGGTAGTGACAGTGGTATTGTGGTGGTAGTGGCAGTGGTACTGGTGGTAGTGGCAGTGGTAATGGTGGTGGTAGTGGCAGTGGTAATGGTGGTGGTAGTCACGATACTGTGGTGGTAGTGGCAGTGGTACTGTTGGTGGTGGGCAGTGGTAATGGTGGTGGTAGTGGCAGTGGCGGTGGTGGTAGTATCAGTTGCAAAGCTGGTGGTAGTGGCAGTGGTAATGGTGGTGGTAGTGGCAGTGGTAATATGGTGGTAGTGGCAGTGGTAATGGTGGTGGTAGTGGCAGTGGTAATGGTGGTGGTAGTGACAGTGGTAATGGTGGTGGGTAGCATAGTGGTAATGGTGGTGGTAGTGGCAGTGGTATGGTGGTGGTAGTGACAGTGGTAATGGTGGTGGTAGTGAATGTGGTAATGGTGGTGGTAGTGGCAGTGGTAATGGTGGTGGCGTGTGAGTGGTGGTAAAGGTGGTGGTAGTGACAGTGGTAAAGGTGGTGGTAGTGCCAGTGGTAATAGTTAATTGGTAGTGGCAGTGGTAATGTGGTGGTAGTGGCAGTGGTAATTGGTGGTAGTGACAGTGGTAATGGTGATGGTAGTGACAGTGGTAATTGGTGGCAGTGGCAGTGGTAATGGTGGTGATGGCAGTGGTAATGGTGGTGGTAGTAGCAGTGGTAATAGTGGTGGTAGTAGCATTGGTATAGTGGTGGTAGTGACAAGTGGTAATGTAGTGGTAAGTGTCATTGGTAATGGTGGTGGTAGTGGCGGTGGTACTGGTAATGGTAGTGTGGTGGTAATGGTGGTGGTAGTGTGATAGTAAAATTGTGATGTGATGAAAGTAGTAATGGTGGTGGTAATGATTGGTGGTAGGTGGTAATGGTGGTGGCGGTGGTGATAGTTGATGGTGGTGGCAGTGGTAATGGTGGTATGGTAGCAGTGGTAATGGTGAGTGGTAGTGGCAGTGGTAATAGTGGTGGTAGTCACGTGAGTGGTAATTGGTGGTAGTGGCACTGGAAATGGTGGTGGTAATGTGGTAATTGTTGGTAGTGGCAGTGGTAATGGTGGTGGTAGTGGCAGTGGTAATGGTGAATGGTAGTGGTAATTGTGGTGGTAATTGGCGGTGAGTGTAATGGTGGTGGTGTGAGTGGTAATGGTTGGTAATTGGCAGTGGTAATGGTGGTGGTAGTGACAGTGGTAATGGTGGTTGTAGTACCAGTGGTAATGGTGGTGGTAGTGATGGTGGTAGTGGCAGTTGTAATGGTGGTAGTGGCAGTGGTAATGGTGGTGGTAGTGGCAGTGGTAATGGTGGTGGTAGTGGCAGTGGTAATGGTAGTGGTAGTGGCAGTGGTAATGGTGGTGGTAGTGGCAGTTGTAATGGTGGTGGTGGTGACAGTGAGTGGAATTTTGGTGTAGCAGTGGTGAAGATGTGGTGGTAGTTGACAGTGGTAATGGTGGTGGTAGTGGCAGTGGTAATGTGGTGGTAGTGGCAGTGGTAATGGTGGTGGTAGTGGCAGTGGTAATGGTGGTGGTAGTGGCAGTGGTAATGGTGGTGGTAGTGGTAATTGTGGTGGTAGTGGCAGTGGTAATGGTGGTGGTAGTGGCAGTGGTAATGGTGGTTGTAGTACCAGTGGTAATGGTGGTGGTAGTGGTGGTGGTCGTATGTTACTTGACTGGTTATTATGATTTACTTAGCTTGTAGAATCGATGCAGGTAATGTATTGGTTGCCTTCAGTACTATCTTCACATAAGGCACTACAGGATAATGATCAATTAACCGACAGTGGGCAATTGTCTATTTACGAGAGAAATAGGAGATTACTTCAGAACTCCTTCAGTGACACATTTGACAGTTTCGGGATATATCGTTGGACTGACCAGGGAGTCGGCTAGTTTAATGATTACCTCGCAACTAGGCATGCGTGAGAGATGTGAGAAAGTAATGGCAAATACCATATGATACATGGCAAGGAACTGCAATCGATGTACGTAATACTCTATGTATTTAGCCTACTTGTATATAAACATTTATATAATTGATACTATCTATATATTTGACAGAGGCTACTACATGCTCTGCCACCATTCACCAAGTCCAACGTGGTGTAAACTACCCATGTATATATGGCTTTTAAGCCCTATGTACAGTATACCTAATCATGTTATAAAAATGTGTGTTTTAGCTAAACCGAGGAATCTCTAACTGTAAGACTTGTTTTCAGTGCCTTGCGAAAAAGTGCTGTGTGTACGACAGTAAGCTTTGAAGATACTTTCTTGTAATAGTAAATGATTAATAACACTGATAGAACAATTAATATGGTTGGTATCTTAAAGTCTGAAATTACAAACCCTGAGGATAAGTAAAAAGGAAGCTCATTATCTAATGATGCAAATTTAATTTCATTTATATAGGAAAGAAACTTTGATTTATCAAAACTATGTTGAGTTTACTGAATATTACATTGACTATAGGTTGTATATTTACAAGTTTTGAAGTCAAGCTCAAATTGAAAGCAAGTGTTGATGGGTTGATGTTACAGGAGTTTGCAGCTGTATAATAACCCTGAACTAATAAATGTTTACCCCTGTTTTGGCACACCAAAGTGACACTGGTCTGTGTAGGGATGAAAAAATAATGATCATTATGAAGATGTGTATGAAACACTGATCTGGTAGGGATAGGAATTTGTGAATGGGAATGCATACGCTGGGCATACATGTAAGTGCAAATAGCACGATTTACAGTGTGTCAGCATCTCCTTGTTAGTGACCCTCTGTGGTCACATTATGTGAGGTCACGTTATTTACACCCTCTCGTGAGGTCATGTAATTCACCCCCACACGTAACACTCCTTCTCTCAGCTGTCTTTTCAACCTGTCAAAGTTTGCAATTCGGAATTCTGGTACTTTAATGGATTTTTGCTTGTGACTGACATTAAGTCCTATTTTGAATCTCATTTCCTTGTGATCACTGTTAGCTAGTTTGCTCACTACAAATACAAATACAAATTCTTTGTTTGACAGAACTAAATCTAGTATATTATTCCCCCGGGTGGGTTCTGCTATATGTTGATTTAAGAAACACTCCTGAACGGTTTCAATGAAATCCTCTGATTCTGAGTTACCCGTAAAGTCAATCTATTTGACTAATGTTAGAGTTCCCTACAGTACAGACTCTACTTTGTCTGGATGCCCGACGTATTTTATCCCAAATAAGTTTTCCTTCAACCATATTAAGATTTGAAGGTCTCTATATTACTCCTCTGATTAATTTTTCCTACCATCTGTTAATTCTATCAAAATTATTTCAGTATACAATTTTGTTTTAATTTCTTTCAAATTATCCCTGACTTAGATTGCTACCCGCCTCCTTTACTAATCTTCCTATCATCATGATATAATCAATATCCTTCAATTTGGCATTAATATACATGATGTACATTTAATGTCTGGTTAATGCAAAAAGATCATCAGTGAAATGTTTCGTTGACAATATTATTCTATTGAGTGTATAATCAACGAAGAAACTGATATTTTTTTATTAAGTGACAAACAAATAAACGTTTCAGAAATGTATGTATATACGGTCACTCCAAAAAGTATCTTTATGGAGGTGTCAGATGAAATTCAAAATTAATTCTACGGCTTCTGTTGTCTCGGTAGGGTTGGCAAAATCATTCGTCGGTTGTGACATATTGCCTCACACAAAAACTTAAAGATACCTTTTGGAGTGACTGTACAGTATTTTTACTTTATTTTATTTATTTTTTATTCAGTTAGGGTGTTTATTTTTATAATAGTAATAATACAAATATGTTATATCAATGTAGTTTAACAAATATTGAAAGAAAAAAGATTGACCATCTCAGATCAATAGGTGTTTTTTATTCAATCAAGGGCAATACTAAAAGAAAACAACGCAAGTAATCGTTTTTTTTTTAAATTCCGGAAAGGATATCACTTCAATACGGAAGCGATTGCATCAGTCGAGCAAACATTTACAAGTTGGATAAACAATTCAAGAATGGTCGAACAAGCATTGCGGACAAAGATTGTGCTGGACGACCTGTCGAAGTTTTATCACCCACATTCAGCAGAAATTTTGGGGAACCAACACATTACAATTGAACAAATTGACACAGATTTGAATGCTAGTGTTGGTATAATACACAACGCCGTTCATGATGTTATGAAGCATTTTTCGAATAATGAAGAGGTGAAGAAAGAAATCCGAAATTAGTTACTGAGTCAGCCAAAAGAATTTTTCGCCACAGGAATAAGAAAACTCGTAGGCACTTGATCCGTTTTCGGTCAAAAAGATCTGAATTGCATAAAATATTCTAACTGCAAGTTCTGCTTATAACCATGGTTAATATAATGAGGTAATACAAGATTATGTAAAATTATAGAAAAAGGAAAATTCATATATATATACATATATTTTTTTAAAACAGTGGTGAAATTTACTCGAAAAATTCAAGTTATCACACATTACTTAAAAATCTTTGGAAAAATTTATTAGCAAATCTCCCCCCCCCCCCCTTCCACCACTAGCCAGAGGACAAACTTCAACACCAAATGCATTTTTAAATGTGTCTGATAATTGATGTTTTCACGACAAATAAAGTAAACGTGACTGGTTCAGAAATCATAATATAATTTCCTTTAACTTATGTGGAATATCTCCGTTAAAGACACAACACATTAACTGTACATTTCGATTACTATTTTCAGGAAGATACTGTATACAGTTATGAAATTTAAAAGTATCTTTTATTACTTTCGTATACAATCATATTGGCGATTTTTTAACCAACAAGATGTGTAAATTTTTATTAGAATTTTTGGAGGAAAATAACTTTTCACTGCATACAAGAAAGAGTTAATTGCATTTTCATCTAAAAGATAAATTGAATTATTACCGTAAAGATGAATATAAAACTGCCTTATAAGATGCAATAAAGTGATTAAAACTTTACCGTGATAATCTTTCTTGCAAGCTTATAATTAAAATTTGGAGCCAAGTTATAAAAAAGTTTCATTACTGTTGTGAG
Organism: Homarus americanus; assembly: GCF_018991925.1. Classification (NCBI taxonomy): domain Eukaryota; kingdom Metazoa; phylum Arthropoda; class Malacostraca; order Decapoda; family Nephropidae; genus Homarus; species Homarus americanus. Next base: position 3,441,883 of record NW_024726107.1, read on the forward strand.
CGTCAATCTAAAAACGCCATCCGGAAAGTGGTAGGAAGAAATGATAAGATGCTTGGCGGGGGCGGGGGGAGGAGGCGGCGCGGCTGCACATACCGCCAACTCACAACTCCTGAGCATAACATCATGTAAAAAAACATATTTTTCTTCCATTCAGATAGATTAAAAAACTAAATTCCTTTAATTTTTACTTCTGTTTATCAGCCTTTCTTTAGTGTGAAAACATGACACAAACACAAACGTAATGACAATGTAGTAATAGGTGTAAATTATTATACTTCCACGGTATAAACTCGTCAAAAACGGTTAAATTTAAAATGAAATATTTGTAAACATGATGAGTTTTATTCACTTTCCTAGTGGTAAAATTCCAGTGCGGTGCGATGTGTTAGGTTGGGTAGAGTAAAGTATATTCTGAGGGGTGCAGAATACTGGTAGTGGATGTGGTTCACTCTCGGGTGTGGTTCACTCTCAATAGGTGTGGTTCAATCCCAGTGGGTGTGGTTCATTCTCAGTGGATGTGGTTCACTCTCAGTGGATGTGGTTCACTCTCAGTAGGTGTGGTTCACTCTCAGTGGATGTGGTTCACTCTCAGTAGGTGTGGTTCACTCTCAGTGGATGCAGTTCACTCTCAGTATATGTGGTCCACTCTCAGCGGGTATGGGTAACTCTCAGTGGATGTGGTTCACTCTGAGTGGATGTGGCTCACTCTGAGTGGATGTGGTTCACTCTCAGTGGATGCGGTTCACTCTCAGTAGGTGTGGTTCATTCCCAGTGGGTGTGGTTCATTCTCAGTGGAAGTGGTTCACTCTCGGTGTGAATGGTTCACTCTCAGCTGAGTTGGTTAACTCTAAGTGAATGTGGTTCACTCTCAGTGGGTGTGGTTCACTCTCAGTGGGAGTGGTTTACTTTCAGTGGGTGTGGCTCACTCTCAGTGGAAGTGGTTTACTCTCAGTGGGAGTGGTTCACTCTCACTTGATGTGGTTCACTCTCAGTGAATGTGATTCACTCTCAGTGGGTGTGGTTCACTCTCAGTTGATGTGGTTCGCTCTCAGTGGATGTAGTTCACTCTCAGTAAGTGTGATTCACTCTTAGTGGATGTGGTTCGCACTCATTTGATGTGGTTCGCTCTCAGTGGATGTGGTTATCTCTCTGTTGATGTGGTTCACTCTCAGCGGGTGTCGTTCACTCTAAGTGGATGTGGTTCACTGTCAGTGGATGTGGTTCACTCTCAGTGGATGTGGTGTTGATGTGGTTCACTAGCTACCAGCGGGTGTGGTTCACTCTTAGTAGATGTGGTTCACTCTCAGTGGAAATGGTTCACTTTCAGTAGATGTGGTTCACTCTCAGTGGAATTGGTTCACTCTCAGCGGGTGTGGTTCACTCTCAGTGGGCTTGGTTTACTCTCAGTTGATGTGGTTCACTCTCAGTTGATGTGGTTCACTCTCAGTTGATGTGGTTCACTCTCAGTTGATGTGGTTTACTCTCAGTTGATGTGGTTTACTCTCAGTGGGTGTGGATCACTCGAAGGGGTGTGATTCACTCCCAGAGGGTGTGGTTCACTCTCAGTGAGTGTGGTTCACTCTCAGTGGGTGTGGTTCACTGTCTGAAGGTGTGATTCACTCTCATTTCCTGTTATTCACCGCCATTAGCTGTTATTCACTTTCATTAGCTGTTATTCACTCCGAGTGGGTGTGGTTCACTCTCAGTGGGTGTGGTTCACTCTCTGAAGGCGTGGTTTACTCTCAGTGGGTTTGGTTCACTCTCTCAAGGTGTGGTTCACTCTCATAAGAACATAAGAATGGAGGGAACTGCAGCGGGCCTATTGGCCCATACTGGGCAGTCCCATTTACACCCAACCCCTATTACTCATATATCCATCCAACCTATGTTTGAAGCTATCCAGCATATTTGAGTTAATGATGATATTTGGTAACTTGTTCCAGTCGTCCACTACTCTATTTCTAAACCAATGTTTACGTATTTCGCGCCTAAATCTGAATTTGTCAAATTTTAAACCATTGTTACGAGTTCCCTCCTGATTGGATAGTTTGAGTACCTTTGCTCAGTCCCGACTTCCATTTGTACACCTCTATCATATCGCCCCTCACTCTACGTCTCTCGAGGGAGTGCAAATTAAGATGCTTTAACCTGTCTCTGTACTCAAGGTTCCTCCTAATGCCCGGGATTAGTCTTTTCATTCTCCTCTGAATTCTTTCCAAGGATTCTATATCCATTCTGTAATACGGTAACCAGAATTGAAATGCGTAATCCAAGTAAGGTCTCACAAGAGCAAGATATTGTTTTAGGATGACCTCGCTAGTCTTGTAACTAACAGTGCTTTGTATGAACCCAAGTACATTATTAGCCTTGTTTCAAACAAATATACATTGTTTACTTGGTTTAAGATTCCTAATTATCATTACTCCTAAATGTTTCTCGCAATCGGATTTCTCAATAATATCATTGTTCATATGGTATCTGGTTTCCCTGTTTACATCTCCTATACTGAGTACTTTACATTTGACCACATTGAATTTCATCTGCCATTTTTCAGACCATTCGAAAAATTTGTTTAGATCTTCCTGTAGTTTTGAGGAGTCCTCGTCAGATTTAATCACACGCCCTATTTTAGTGTCGTCAGCAAATTTACTTATGTTGATGTCTACGCAGATATCTATGTCGTTTATGTATATAATATATAATAATGGTCCAAGTACTGAGCCTTGGGGAACTCCACTAGTGACGTTGCTCCAATGGGATATAGTGCCGTTAATGCTCACTCGCTTTTTCCTGTACTATAACCACGCTCTAATCCATTTTAGAATATCTCCTTTAATGCCATGAGCCTCCACTTTTCTTATTAGTCTTTCGTGGTGGACTCTGTCGAAGGCTTTGCTAAAGTCGAGATATACCACATCATAATTGTGTCCCTCGTCCACTGATTCGAAAACAGATGGGAATCATTGATCAACTTGTGCTTCTCTAGGTGATTTCGAATAGTGTTTGAAATGATTGCTTCCATTAATTTGCCTACAAGTGATGTTAAGCTGACTGGACGGTAGTTAGAGAATAGTGATCTATCTCCCTTCTTCAAAATCGGTATTACATTCGCTATCCTCCAGGATTCTGGTACTACACCTGTTTTTAAGGACATGTTAAACAACTTTGCTTAGTGCATACTAAGCTCTTCCTTACATTCCTTTAATACTCTGGCAAATATCTCATCGGGACCTGGTGACTTACTTAGGCTTTAGTTTGTCTATTTGCTTACTAACATCGTTACTATTCACTGCTATCTTGCTTAATTTATTTTTCTTCACTATCTCTGTATAGAGTCGGTGCCTCGGATATCATGTTTAAATTTTCGGTGGTGAAAACTGTTGAAAAATATTTATTCAGATTATTGCTCATTTCTCCGTCGTTATCAGTGAGCTCGCCGGTATCTGACTGCATTGGTCCAACCTTTCCTCGTGTTTTAGTTTGATACATTTGATAGAATCCCTTGGGGTTTGACTTCGCCTCCCTTGCTATCTTCAGTTCATTATTCCTCTTTGCTTTTCTTATCTCAGTCTTAACCCTACCGGCCAATACTTTATAATAATCTCGGAGGTAAACTTCACCACGATTTATTATCCTACCTATAGCCTTCCTTTGTCCAATAATATTCTTTAAATAATTATTTATCCATTTAGGGTCATTGTTGTTTAATCTGAGTTTTCTGTATGGTATGTTCTTCCTTTGTGCATTCAGTAACTCATTATTTAAGTTGCTGTGGAACTCGTCAACCTCAGATCTCGTTATCAGGTCATTTTCAACTGTCAGGTCTACGGGTAAGGTGAGGTCGCCCTCTGTGGGTACATTGTATGAGGTCACCTCATGTGAGGTCATGTAATTCACATCCAAGCATAATACCCCTTCTCTCAGCTGCCTCTTCAATCTATCAAGGTTTGCCCTTCTGAAATCTGGGACTTCAGTGGAATTTTCCTTGCATCTGCTCTGAAATTCTAACTGGAATCTAATTTCTTTTTGATTGCTGTTTCCAAGTTCGTTCCCGACCTCGACGTTGCTAATAAGGTTTTCTCTGTTCGACAGGACTAAATCGAGTATATTATTACCCCCGGGTGGGTTCGGTTATATGTTGACTTAGGAAACAGTCCTGGATCGTTTCGAGAAAATCCTCTGATTTCGAGTTACCCGTAACGTCAGTCCAATCTATTTGGCTAAAGTTAAAGTCACCTACTATACAGACTTTGCTATGTATGGAAGCTCTGCGCATTTCATTCCAAATAAGTCGCTCATTAACTCTTATCAAGATTAGGAGGTCTATATATTACCCTTGTGATTAATTTTTCCCTACCATCGATTAATTCTATCCAAATTGTTTCTGTATTTCGCTCAGTTTTTATTTCCTTATTTATTTCACATTTCAGATTATCCCTGACATAGATAGCTACTCCGCCTCCTTTCTTAATCTGCTTATCGATATGGAATAATTTGTAACCTGCAATTTGGTATTCGACATGTAACTCACGTGAGTCTAGGTTTATCCATGTTTCGGTGAATGCTATTATATCGATTTTTTCGGTATATAGCCACGCCCTGATTACATCCATTTTGTTTCTCATACTTCTACTGTTTGTGTAGTAGACATTTAAGTTAGTCGTGTTCTGAGTCCTCTCCTTGTCGTGTTTAGGATTTAACTCCCTGCCTGATTTTGTTTTGTGATAATTCCAAGCACTATTTCCCTGTAACCTTTCACTTTGTTTACCCACTCCCACTGCAGTCTCCTCCACCCCTGTGCTCTGAAGGTGTGATTTACTCTCTGAAGGTGTGGTTCACTCTCAGTGGGTGTGGCTCACTCTCAGTGGATTTGGTTCACTGTCAAGGGGTGTGGTTTACTCTCAGTGGGTGTGGCTCACTCTCAGTGGATTTGGTTCAATATCAATGGGTGTGGTTCACTCTCAGTCGGTGTAGTTCACTCTCGGTAGGTGTGGTTCACTCTCAGTTGATGTAGTTCACTCTCAGCGGGTGTGATTCACTCTCAGCGGGTGTGGCTCACTCTCAGTAGGTGTGGTTATCTCTCAGTTGATGTGGTTCACTCTCAGAGGGTGTGGTTGACTCTCAGTGGGTGTGGTTCACGCACAATATCATGCACCACGGCAGTGGTACAGCCAGGTCTGTCTTGGAAGACAAGAGGATGTTGTTGGATGGCGGCCAGCACGTCAGCTCTCTGGTATCCCGGTAGACGCTGTAGCTTCTCCTGCAACTCCACGGAGTTGGACTGCCAAACCCTGATTGATGACAGGGCGAGTGGACTTGCCCCTTCTTTTTCCTCTTCTTTCTCACCGTCTACCAAGAAAGTGTCAACGGTACACACGGGAACTGGACCATCAGCAACAAATGGGGTGCTGGGTGTGTGTGGTACAGCTTGATGGTGATGACGTGACATAAGTGCTGTAGTCGGCGCCTGTCAGGGGCAGAGATAATATAATTCGTGGGGCTTACCTTCTTCACCACTCTATATGGCCCACTGAACTTCGCATGGAGCGGTTGTCCATGTCTCAGCAAGAGAATGGGTACTTGATTTCCTATCTGGAACTCTCTGTGTCTGGCAAGGCTCCAACAACTTAGAAGCTTCTCTCTAACATCCCCTACTAAATTTAATACATTAATGCTCTCTTCACTATTACCTAACAATCTATCTCTAACTATGTGCAAAGGACCTCTTACTTGATGAGCGAATAGTAGAAGTATGAGAAACAAAATGGATGATATTAGGGCCTTAGCAGTAACTTTCCTAAGAGGTACAGCATGCAAGTACCTAGTGGAGGTATCAATGACTGTAAATAAATATTCAAACCCACTAGAAGTTTTAGGCAGAGGGCCTACAATGTCACACTGTATTGTTGTAAAGGGCTCAGGTACGTGAGGTACTCTTACAAGTGGAAAAGGTGGAATAGCCTGATTGGCTTTGCCTACCTTTTGACAAAAATGACAGTACTTACAATATTTAATGACATCTCTCCTCATACCTGGCCAATAGAACTTTCTGGCCAGCCTGTTGAACGTCTTTCGGACACCATGATGTCCAGAAAAGCGACTGTCATGGACCAGAGCTAGAACATGTCTGTAAGTGTGTGGGAGAACTATTTGAGTGATAGACGCCCAGTCCGTGTCTTCCTCTGACATAGTCGGTGGGAGCCAGCGGCGGCACAAAACACCGTCTTGACTGAAATATCTCGTGGTAGGACCTGAATCATTGGCAGAATCGGACACCTGGACAAACAAGAGCCGTAATGAATCGTCTTGCTCTTGCGCAGCCATTAAAGCAACTCTCCCGGTCACAGCATTAACTGCGGAAGAAATGTCTTGGGAAGCAATTGGGTTAGCAAAAAGTCCTTCTAAGGAAAGTGAATCATCTACAACAGGAGTTACTTTATGATCATTAGTCACTGACATAGAACGGGTCACAGCACACAAAGGGAAAACACCGTGCATATCATCTTCAAGTTGTTGCAGCTCTGCGGTAGACTCTGGTCTTTCCCGCAGCACAGGAGGTGGGGTTACGTTCCCCATTTGACCTCCCGCCAAATCGTTACAGGCAGCTCGTGAACGCAGGCTACGTTAGCTATCCCTGAAAAACAAGAAGACTTGACACGTACTAAAACCAAAGGAACTACACCTTGACCCCAAAGGAATCCCAAAACAACGTATTTGTCAGTCTTCCTCGCCGCAACAACACCCTCTTTGATGAGAGTTTGGAGATAACCCGAGTCTCTCAAAATAGTGACTGGTGTTTCGACACCAACTTCTACCGTGCCTTGTGACAAAAAGGGACGAAAGGTACCAAAGTCTGGGTCCTTCTCAAAACTCTCCTGGAAAAGATCAAAGTCTCGTGAGGCGAGAACCGAAACTGCACTCTCTCGTGCTTCACCTTTTGTGGAAATCAACCCTATTGGCATGCTGTCAGCCTTACTCAAACCAGCCATCACTCCGACTGGTGACGTATTAGTCTCTTCAGTAATAATCATAGCTGGTTTGCCCGTATTTAGCTGCAGCCTTGTCCAACAACACTTTGCCTTATGACCTGGCTTTCCACAGTAACTACAAGGGTATGTAGAAAATTTGGACGCCCCATTAGGTGGCGAACGCGTTCAGCTCCTCCTGTCACGCACAAAATTACTATTGTTAGCATTCCCTTGTCTCGCTGTGTGGAGAGAGGGATTAAAAGTCCTTTGAACCTGTGGGGGCATAACATCTTTGTTAGTCCTACCATGCCTCAAAACAAATCCATCAGCATGCTTAGCAGCCTCTTCAATAGTACTAAATTCCCTATCTAACAAGTATAAGGTAACCTCTTCATCGATGGTTCTCAAAAATTCCTCTGTGAGCATTAACTCAATCATGGAGTCAAAATCACTCACTTCCTTGGAGTGTAACCACTTTGAGAATACCTCTCTTTTACTCCTAGCAAATTCAAGGTGGGTCTGCTCTGCCTTCTTACGGAGGCCACGAAAGCGTTGTCTGTACGCTTCAGGAACAAGGGCATAAGCCTTTAAAACTTCCTCCTTAATACATAAATAATCCTTAGCGTCACTGTCTGTAAGAGACGAAAAAACACACAGAGCCTTACCTGCAAACGCCTGCTGAAGCAAAATGGGCCAAAACTCCATAGGCCACTTTAAAGTGGTAGCAAGTCTCTCGAAAGCAATGAAAAACTCATCAACTGTTTCCTCTGAAAGCATGGGCATTAGCCTAGCAGCACGTGCTGGATCAAAATGAGAAAAATTTGATCTGGGGGTGAGGCCATCGGTGCTAGAAGGGTTACTCTGACCGAGATGTATACGCAGTCGCAAGTTTTCTGAATCTGCTTCTTTCGCTTTAGCTTCAGCTTCTCTCGCTTTAGCCTCAGCTTCCGCCTGACGTATCCCAACTCTTTTCGCTATAGCTTTAGCTTCTCTCAATTATATTTGCCACTCGAGAAGGCGCAATTCATCATTCAATGAACTTGACTCAGCTACGTTAACTTGACTAACTTCACCGTGGTCTTCTCTTGAACCAACATCAACACTATCTCCAAACAGCTGACTATTTACCGCGTTAAACAATTTTACTTTACTGACGCTGCTAGAAATTACCATACCATAATACTCGCAAATTAATCTTAACTCATGTGCACTTAATTTTGAAACTTCCTCAATGGAGGTATTACTTGATACAAATGCAGCCACATCATCTTGGCTGATGATAACCATGATGGCTAGTTAATAAAAAAAATAAATAAAACACAAACGAATATCACTAGTGTCAAAAGGTCGTTAGTGAATCCTGGCAAGGTTGCCAAAACTGTTACGCCATCTCTTAATTTACTTTAATATCCAAGGTTCTAGGCGTAACCCCAAAAAAAAATAGTGAAGTAAATCAAAAGGGAATAAAAATAAATAAAGTAAACCCTTAAGAATTTAATTAAATTAAATAATAACAATAATAAAGAGCCACGAAGGTTGTCACAACAAATTGATTCACTATCGAAACCTTTAAGACACAAATGATACTAAAACATCGAAACTTCAACAGAACTGCTTTAAAAATATAGAATAAAAATAAAGCCTTGGATTATGTTAACACTGCATAAACATATAAATAACTAACACTGAAATTAACTATCGTGAAATAACACTGAATTACTTAAATGTTACTAAGCAAGCACTGATGGACACATAAGAGACATGAATAGGTACTCACATAGATATACCACATTGGTGGCGACAGGAACAACACAAATAAAATAAGTATAAGTAACAGGTGACAAGTGTCACTCAAAAGAACGTGAACCGAATGACGAGAGGACTGGACTGAACTCCGTCTACTGGTGACTACTATATATAGGGTTGGCTCCCCCCAATGCGACCAGTGGGTGAAACATGGGTCGTTTAACGATGCAGATGGTCGTTAGAGAAACAAAGAATGCTTGTTACAATACTAAATGAAGAAATAAGATGGGCTTGAACAAATAATAATAGTTAAAACCTTAACAGCACAGGGTAAGGTGACTAGATTATATAATAGTAAATATAACACATCATTACAGGAATAATATGGAACAACATGGAAGCATGTTATATAAAAAAACCCAGAAAACTACGACACGGTCGTAACTATATATATATATATATATATATATATATATATATATATATATATATATATATATATATATATATATATATATATATATATATATATATATATATATAATCAGGGAAAACTACCCACCATGCCACAAGGACACTAAAAGCAATCCTAGACTATGTTATATTTCACACAAAGCCTGTTCATCGAGCTGATGGCACTGTGAACCTCCCATTGGCAATCCCCAATGGGAGGTTCACTGCTTTGTGTGAAATATATCATAGTCTAGGATTGCTTTTATGTGTCCTTGTGGCATGGTGGGTAGTGTTCCCTGGTCACCTGCATAAGGTCTAGGGTTCGAGTCCTGGCTGGTGAGGTCGTTGATTATATATATATATATATATATATATATATATATATATATATATATATATATATATATATATATATATATATATATATATATATATATATATATACATACAATGACTACATGACCAAGAACTGCCCCATGCAAGGGGTCATATGCTTTGAGTGTTCATCTGATCAGCACTTCTACAAAGACTACCGTAGCACCATAAAAAAGTGTGTCGTCTGCGAGAGTAGCCACAGGACCTTCTCTGCCACCTGCCTGGCCAGGAAACAGGTACTTCAAGAAACAGAGAAGAAACTGACCGAAATAACCAAACAAAAAGAAACCAGGGAAATTTCTAACACCATAGAAAGGACCACTCAGTCGACGATCATGGCTTACAGTCAAACACTAAAAGACGCTCTGAAAGAAACTCAAGCAGACTCCCAAAGGCTCAACAATGTCAGCGAGACCATGGAAGTCCTGCAATCAGAAATAAGAACCATCAAGGACTCAATAAAACAGGCAGTTACTGAGTCACTGGGTGCCATGAGGGACGCAGTGGCGGAGAGCATCAGGAGCGTCTCCTCTCCACAGCTGGACGAGTCCAAAGCCACCACTATATACTTGTCTTACCTGCATGCCCATCACATGAACATGGTTCATCCAGGTTCATTCTCGAAACACCTCAACGAGACACTAACCAGGAACAAGATTGCACCTGTTGAAATAAGCGACAAAGTCCCTTCAAAAGAAATCCTTAAGGCAATGACGCACTCAACGACTTATCGACGACCTCAACCCACGCCAGAAATAGACCATGACCTCCCTGACTTAGGCAAAATTCAGTATAACCGTAGCCCCAGCGTGGCCAGTCAGTCCCCCTGGGATCACAGCTCCAACGACACCGTAAATGTCCGTGACCCCAATACATGTACTCCCAGCGACGACAGTGACCATCGGACTGCAACCACAGTCAATGGTTGCGACCAGAGGATGGCGACTCACTCCACGGAGGAACAAGACCCTCGAGCTGCAGCGTCAGTTGATTACTTCGACACGCAGGCCCAGGACCTGAACACCTTCCTGTACACAGGTGCCGAGAAGTTCGAGGGCCCGCAATTAACTGACAAGCAGATGTCCGAAGGCTCTGCTAAGAATTCCGTTCCCCTAGAAATGGCAGAGGCTGAGCAAACACTTCAAGCGACGCCCCAAGCTACAGTCTCCGAAATGGCAGTCGTTAGCAGGATGAAAATTGTCCAACATAATATCCTACACTGGTCCCTTAATAGACGTAACGAACTGTATAACTTATACTATCAGTTAGACCCAGACATCATTCTGTTAAACAGTACTGGCATAAAGGACGAAAGTAAGCTGAAAATTTTTGGCTACACTGTATACCAGAGGAACATGACGGGTGAGCTGAACGATGGTGTCGCTGTGGCCGTCAGGTCACGGCTGAGTCACAGAGTGTTGCCAGACTTCGAGGATTCAGTTCTGGGCGTGCAGGTGGAGACAACTAGGGGATGTGTTATCATATGCACAATGTACCTACCTCCCAGACGTCCTTACTTACCCGAACAAGACCTCAGCCCGTTGCTACGCCACAGAAAACCAAGTTACATTATAGGGGACTTAAATGCGCGCCACGCCATACTAGGACACGGTAATGAGAACAACGTCGGTGTGGCGCTGTATGACAACATCAGAAGGGGAAAACTGCAACGCCTCGAGCCAGATTTCCCGACATTGATCAGACGTGCTAGTGCCACAACACCCGACATAATCCTCTCTAACAACGAGTCCGTCCTGAACAGGCACGTTACCGCCGGACACATCAGTACCAGCGATCACTTGCCAGTCGTCGTGACGCTCTCATCCAATCCCATTGTGATCCCCGCCAACATCAGGTCAAACCTCAAACGGGCAGACTGGGACTCCTTCAAGGAGTCTCTCAGTCTCAAGCAGGGGAGAAACCTGGAACAAGCCAGCCCCAATGACATCGACGAAGCGGTCGAGCAATGGTACACGGATGTGAAGACGGAGATGGACAACAACATCCCGACCACCACTCACAGGACCATTCCCCATCCTCACACTAGTCACCAGCTGAGGCAGCTCAGTGTCAAGTACGATCACGTGAGACAGCTAGCCAGTATCCGCGGGTGGACGCAAGAGCTGAGAGACCGGTACCGAGAGCTACAGACGGACATCCAGCACGAGAGCAAACGTCTACATGAACAAAAGTGGGCCGCCTTGGTGTGGGAGGCAGTCAACAATTACCGCGATTCTGCTGCATTTTGGAAAGGGATCAAGCGACTGATGGGTTCCACCTCTAGCACGGTCCCTTACTTGCTCGACCAAAACAACGTGAAAATATTCGAAGAGGAAAGCCAAGAACAACTACATCGGCGATATTTACGGAAGATCTTTACCATTAGTGAACAGGAGAACGAAGGCTTCGACAGGGAGTTTGAGGAGGACATTTTAGGTCAGTTGCAGGACCATCAGCACCTGCTCCAGCCTCTCCCACAGACTGACTTCACTAGACTGGTGGACGGAAGCTACCTGACGGAGCGCATAGTTCCTGCAGATATGTCAGCCGTCAAAAAAGGGTTTAAAAACAAGTCACCTGGGCAAAGCCACATTAACAAGAAGATCCTATCTCAACTCCCCGACAACATGATAGAGAGGCTTGCTCATATATGCAACGCCTGCCTCGCCTCTCGATACTTCCCTAAGATGCTCAAAATTGCCGTTATTCGCCTCATACCAACAGCAGGGAAGCCTCCAAACAAAGGCGAAAACTTTCGACCAATATCGCTGCTAGAGGTACCTGCCAAAATCTTCGAAAAAATAGTAAACAAGCGATTGCGGACGTATCTGGAGGACGAAGACGTGCATAATCCCCGCCAGTTCGGCTTCCGCCAGTACGAAGGCACATCCACCTCCATAGCTCAGGCCTACGAGCAGATCGCCAATGCCATGACTGGCCGCCTGCAGTGCAACATAGTACTGAGGGACGTCAGCAAAGCATTTGACAAAGTTTGGCACGCGGGGCTGCGGTATAAGATCATACAACTGGGGTTACCCGAAAATCTGACGCGCCTGCTGTGCAACGTCATTACGGACCGCAGAGCCAAAATCAAGATGCAAGAACATTTTGGAGAAGAATTCTCACTATCGAGCGGCGTGCCTCAGGGCTCTTGTCTCTCACCAACCCTTTACACGCTCTACACAGCTGACCTGCCACCCCAAATCGTCGGCAGCGAGTACGTCATGTATGCCGACGATGTAACACAGATCGTCACCTGCCCATGAAGGTCCACGGCAAGGATGGCGCGACTCACTGCTCGGGCAATAGAGGAGATCTCGGAGTATGAAAATAAATGGAAAATAAAAACAAACAAAACTAAATTCGAGGTCATACCCATAGCCAAATTCAAGCCGGTGCCATTGATGATCGACGACGAAGAGATTGACTACTCTAAACAAGGCAGGTTGCTTGGCCTCATCATCTCTCGGACGGGAATCATTCCCCACGTGAAGGACAGGCTAAATAAAGCCAAAGTCGCCGCAGCCAAATTAAAACGTTTTAAAGTGATGCCTGAGAAGATACAAGTTCACCTGTACAAAGCGTTGGTGAGGTCTGTGTTGGAGTACCCATCTATACCACTCGTCACACTCGGGAAGACTAGACTACAACAACTATACAGCTTCCAAAACAAGTGTTTGAGATCAGCCAGTGGCCAAGCGCCACCCTACCAGGAGACAGTGGAAACCATCCACCTAATAAATAAAACAGAGTCCCTCGACGTCAGGTTCCATCGCCTAGGGAAGAAGCTTTGGGACAAGCTCCTGGATGACCCTCACAGCCCAGACCACCTACGCGGGGAAGACATCAACGTAGGACGACCCCACGCCTGGTGGCCCCAGAGTCTGCCCGCACTACAACAATCCAACCCGCGATCCATCTATGTCCGCCACAGCGATCTACCTTAGATTAAAACTTAGATGATATAAATTCACATTTAACAAGTCACAATCAAGTGAGTCCATAACGTAATACAGTATAAGATGTTAATAAACTTGTAATTGTAAAATCAATCTAGTCATTGTCTACTAAAGTAACCATTGTGCAACCTCATCCTAAGGCCTAGGTTAGCTTAGTTAGCCAACAAACTCTGTAATATGTAAAACAAGGGGTGTCGTCCCCCTCTGTTTAACTCATTAAACTTCTTTTCTAACCTTTCCCCCCACGACTATATGTTGTGACTTCTCTGCCCCTCATGTCTGGCTGTGCCTTGAGCCCAAACATGCCTTTCATCCATTCCCCACCTTAACCAAAAAAAAAAAAAAAAAAATTGAGGTTGTTGATTATATGTTCAAATCTGCGTGTTATATGGACTAAAATGAAGTGTATATATATATATATATATATATATATATATATATATATATATATATATATATATATATATATATATATATATATGATAAAATCACACGGGAAAATGAAACAACGGAGTACCTTAGCTTTCGTCTTTATTCAAGACATCTTCAGAGGCAACTGGATTACATGGACAGAGAGAGGCTTAAATATACAGGGTGACCTTAAAAACATGAGGTCAGGTCATAATGATGACATCCACTAATCCCCACACCAACACCCACGTAGAGGAGCTGAAGAGAAGGGTGGTGACGTGACTAGCCAGGTCAGGTCAGAAAAAAGGGACCCACAAAATAACTATCATACATCTAGATCAAAGGTTTTCAAAGCATTTTTAACCTTGGGCCACTGACAAATAAATTTATGTAACATATATATTTATATATATATACAATCAACACCTCAACCCGCCAGGTGTTGATTGTATGTAGAAGTCCGGTGCTTTATTGGGCTAATGAAAAAAAAAAAAAAAAAATTATATATATATATATATATATATATATATATATATATATATATATATATATATATATATATATATATATATATATATATATATATATAGAGGAAAAACAAACACCAACTTCGTGTTTTCTTTCCTGTTATCAGCATATACCTTGCACCTACAGTGATTTACTTGCATATATATATATATATATATATATATATATATATATATATGTGTTGTAAAAGTATGAAAAAAAATTAGACCCTGTAATTGTGTGTAAATGAGGCAGAAAGTCAGATCACAATTTTTGTGATGCCACATGGCAGCAGGGTCTACCATTAGACAACACATTATGCTTCCAATATCTTCCCAGGCGATAGTACATCCCTATTTGATAGTAGGTAGTTGGTAGCTACCAAACAGGCCTGGGAAGATATTGGAAGTATAATATGTTGTCTAATGGTAGACCCTGCTGCCATGTGGCACCACAAAAATTGTGACCAAGTCCCAGGTTGCCGATCCGACTTGTTGCCTTATTTACACACAATTGTAGAGTCTCAATTGTTTCTTTTACTGTTGACAACACAACATACATAAAGTATGTCGTTTCTCACTCTTGATTTATTTTATATTTTTGTATTATTTATGGTTATTAATTTTATTTGTATTACTATTATTTTATTTATTCAAATTTTATTAATTGTATTAATTATTATTATTATTATTATTATTATTATTATTATTATTATTATCATTATTATTATTATTATTGTTATTGTTATTATTATTACTATATTTTCTCCCCTCAGGCTCTGATATGGGTCAGTGACCAGTGGCCGGGTGGGCTAATCACCGTAAAAAAAAAAACTACCTTTTAACATTGATGACTTTTATTCGTGTTTTTTTTTCCTGGCCGAACTATACGTGCGTTAGTTTAAACTGAAAACAGACTTAAATTTTTTGTATACAACTTCGAGTAAATACTAAGCGGATTCACGTAGACATGGTACTTGTTTTACACTTGGATGACGTCATCATTAACGAAGTTCTTGTGTTAACGGACAACCATTACAAAGATCTATTATTCCAGTGAAATTTTTATTTTGACATGCATAACTTTGTTGGATAAATATTTAATTTTTATTTAGTTCTAGAATATGACTGCATTGTACGATAACTAATTTGTGTACGTATAACAAGCCAATGTGTGATTATATTACTATAATCACACACGCACGTACACAAACACGTAATGAACAGCAAATGGACTAGCCTCATGTTGTAAAATTATACTGAATACTTAGATATATTCTTAAGCAATAATTGAGAGACTGTAGTTAATTATGTTGTCGTGCTATAAGAACGGTGAGATGCTATAAAAGATAACGAAGTTCTATATTAGCTCTAGTGTCTTGTAACATACACACATCGTTGTCTCGTGCCTCCACAAGGTACTGACTCGCTTGTTTCACTGACAAGGCTACTGACATCTTGAACCTCTATTACTATAATAAGCAGGATCGAACGCCGCTGGTTTCAACTGGTCTAGCCCCAGTGAAACCTAAACTGATCACTGGGGTTGGGCAGGTCTGTCCTCTTAGGAAAGGGGACCAGTAGGACATCGCCCCAATTGTAATGGTATGGTTGTTTTAAGGAATGACCCAGTTTATGCTTATGGTCATTGTTGTAGTTAGGTGTGTTCCTCCACTCCACCATTACATCAGCTACAGCAGGTCCGGTCTTCTTAACACAGTTAGACCAATAGTGAAGCATTTCCTTACACACTGAAGGACTTTTAACGGAAATTAATTTCTTGGCATAATTTTTTCCTGCAAAGTCATTTTTGCCCAACTCATAAAAACTTGTCATGGTTCTCTCCAGTTTGTGCTCTTAGCATCTTTGCAATTACTATTCCTGCTATTGAATCTACAAAACACCCCGTCTAGTCTATCATTAATACCTGTTGGTGTATGAATAAAATTTAACTTATAACATGGAATCTATATTTGTATTGGATGATAAACCTTCTATTGGTGATATGCGTCATTTGTTTGTGATAAAATTTGCCGTTTCATTTAAGATGTCGTTTACCGTCATGAAACAGCCAAATTATTCATCAAGTAGGTTAGGTAGGTTAGAATTTCTATTAAACTATTCACTAATCGTCTATAATCAACCAGAAGTTAAAAAAAAACACATTAAAGTTATCGCTATTAGGCAATTATCCTTATTTACTCTTATTAGTATTATCATTATATATATATATATATATATATATATATATATATATATATATATATATATATATATATATATATATATATATATATATATATATATATATATATATATATATATATATATATATATATATATATATATATATATATATATATATATATATATCTTGATATCATCCGTTGTTTCCATTTTCCTATTTATCATTTATCTTATCCACGTTTTCATTATTATTTATATTATATATATATATATATATATATATATATATATATATATATATATATATATATATATATATATATATATATACGTATTACGTATGAACGTGTGTGTGTGAGCGCGTGGGTGTGTACGTGTTCGTAAAAAATAAGTTTCTGGAGAGAGTTTTGATTAAAGTTTGTTTAGTTCGCCTGACTGTTGCAGAAAATCGTAGTAGTTTTATTATTCCTGGCAAAACTTTCAGTGTGAAATTTCCCACTGACCGCCAGCTGTAGTGCTGAGACACCTCGGCTGAGCTAAGTAGAAAAATTATTAAGAAAAGTTTGAAAATGGGATATAAACTTCCACGGCTGTTCCGCTGTAGAAGAGAGCTTAAGTTCCCGCAGTCTTTCTAAAGTTCGCCACGCATGTGTGGTGCCGTACTGTGTAGGAGAGAGAGAGAGAGTTTTCCCTAGCTTGGCCTCCCTCCCTTCCCTACACTGTAAAATCTTCAGCTGCAAACCTTTGAAAAAACACTAACAGTGCCATGCGAAATATTTTGAGTGTGTGTGACA
Source organism: Homarus americanus (assembly GCF_018991925.1). Lineage (NCBI taxonomy): Eukaryota > Metazoa > Arthropoda > Malacostraca > Decapoda > Nephropidae > Homarus > Homarus americanus. The sequence continues at coordinate 3,459,282 of NW_024726107.1, forward strand.
TGAGTTATTTAGTAGATCCTATTTTCTCCTGTAAAAACATTGTTAACCACAGTAAAGTTAACAGCTCTCCATGTCACATCCTTGACCACCGGAGGGTCAAGACTTATCGGACACCTGCTCCTGCTGCACAGCTGCCCCGGTCAATGTTGGCCCATTCCCCAAGTCCCTCTCCTCGACCCATCCTCACTTCCGGGATATCAACATAATCCCGCCAAAAGTCACAATTTCGTTTCGGAAAGAAGTGGGATCAGTGTTGAACAGTTATGAACAGTGTTTAAGCCAATGAATTCAGCACTAGACAGTACCAGCGAGAGCCGTGACCCACCAGTGAGATCCACTCTGGGAACCGACCACCATCTTCTGACCAGGAGGTGTTAATGAGTCGGTTTTACAACTGACCATAAGATAATAAAACACCACTTAACAGACTGGGGTTCTGTGACACCACACCACTCGGTGTCTCCATGACCACGTGAGGTCCCTCATATCAACAGCTATGGACGAGTCACTACACCACGTGAATACCACACCACCCCGTGCCTCCATGACCACGTGAGTTCCGTCATATCAACATCGACAGGCGAGTAACTGCACCACGTGGCCTATATGACCTCACACAGGAGGGCAAGAGACCAGCCCGGGCCATCAACTGTAAACTATAATTTGTATGTTCAATTCATGCTCCTTCTCCTTAGAGGAATGTAAGGCTTTTGTTAAACGACCCACTGACCTCATGTCTTTATATGTAATAAGTCATTTCTGTCCAATGTGTACTTTCAGTCTTCGGACTGCTGAACTTTTTCATATATAAATCATTAATTATTATTATTATTATTATTATTATTATTATTATTATTATTATTATTATTATTATTATTATTATTATTATTATTATTATTATTATTATTATTATTATTATTATTATTATTATTATTATATGGCCAAAGTTTGTGATGAAACCATTGTCAAAGACGTGTCTGTTGGGGTGAGTATGTACTCATAAGTCAGTCTTCCCAGAAAATGTACAATTAGCTCTTTCTTTACTGTAGACACTTTATGTTCTGTCGGTGCCATGGTAGGCCAAACTGCTATTGCTGCCTATGTTGAAATTGTGTGTTGCAGTCCTCCCGGTGACCTTCAAGCTTGATGTACTGTACTGTACTGTAATGTTGCTGAGTGACGTATTGCCACTGATCGTCCCATCAATCAGATAGGCTTCGGATCATTCTCACTGAGAGGCTTTGATAGGACAGATTTTTTCCACAGGTTTTGTTTCAGACATTAGTAAATCACTTGGAATATTTCGTTTTAGCATATAAATACCGCACAGTTTACTTTAGCTCACACCAAATACCAGTGCCACTTCAGTAAGAGTCGTACCTGCTTCCACCAGGTGCCAGGTGTAGCGTGTAACGTGTTCTAAGATTTTACCGTTCATTATTCAAAGTACACAGACTCACCAAAATATATATGGAAGAAAATTGTGGAGTTTAATTATGTTTTGCAAAATTATGATAAACTGTTGAAATCTGAGGCAATATTATGTTTTCATGAAGAGTTAAGAGATATCTCCTTCGCGTCATAAATTATTTATCATATAAAATGTCTTAAAAGCTTTTGCATATGGCAGGTTAATGAAAAGTAAGAATGAAGGGTTATCAGATAACTTATTTTTCGCTCCTAACTGTCATATTTCACAACAGCACCACAGTCATAACACCACCACAATCACAACAACACCACAAACACAACAACTGTACGGTCACAACAACTCTACAGTCACAACAACTATATAGTCACAACAACACCACAGATATATCAACACCACAGTCACAACAGCACCACATCCACAACAACTCTACAGCCACAACAACACCACACTCACAACAACATAACAATAACAACAACTCAACAGTCACAGCAACTCTACAGTCTAAGCAACAGTTACAACAACTCTACAGTCACAACAACATCACAGTCACAACAAATCTAGAGTCACAACAGTCACAACAACACCACAGTCACAACAACACCACAGTTACAACAACTATACAGTCGCAACAACATCACAGTTACAACAACACCACAATCACAACAACTCTAGTTACAACACCACCGCAGTCACAACAGCACCACAGTCACAACAACTCTACAGTCACTACAATACCACACTAAACCAACACAACAGTCACAACAACATCACAGTCACAACAACACCACAGTCACAACAGCACCACAGTCACAACAACACCACAGTCACAACAGCACCACAGTCACAACAACACCACAGTCGCAACAACTCTATAAACACAAAAAATCACAGTCACAACAACACCACAGTCATAACAACACCACACTCACAACAACACCACAGTCGCAACAACTCTACAGTCACAACAACTCTACAGTCACAACAACATCACAGTCACAACAACACCACACTCACAACAACACCACACTCACAACAACACCACAGCAACAACAACTCTACAGTCACAACAACTCTATAGTCACAACAACACCACACTCACAACAACACCACACTCACAACAACACCACAATCACAACAACTCCACAATCACAACGACATCACAGTCACAACAGCACCTCACTCACAACAACACCACAGCAACAACAACTCTACAGTGACAACAACTCTGCAGTTACAACAACTATACAGTCGCAACAACATCACAGTTATAACAACACCACAGTCACAACATCATCACATCCACAACAACTCTACAGTCACAAGAACACCAGTCACAACAACACCACAGTCACAACAACACCGCAGTTACAACAACACCACTGTCACAACAACACCACAGTCACAACATCATCACATCCACAACAACTCTACAGTCACAACAACACCAGTCACAACAAATCTATAGTCACAACAACAACACCACAGTCACAACAACACCAGAGTCACAACAACACCGCAGTCACAACAACATCACTGTCACAACACCACAGTCACAACAACACCACAGTCACAACAAGACCGCAGTTACAACAACACCACTGTCACAACAAGACCACAGTCACAACAACACCACAGTCACAACAACACCACAGCTGCAACAACTCTACAATCACAACAACATCACAGTCACAACAACACCACAGTCACAACAACTCCACAATCACAACAACATTACAATCACAACAACACCACAATCACAACAACTCGACAGTCACAACAACTATACAGTCACAACAACTCTATAGTCACAACAACTCCACAGATATAACAACACCTAAGTCACACCAACACCACAGCAACAACAACTCTACAGTCACATCAACTCCACACGCACAACAACACCGTCGTCACAACAACACCGCAGTTACAACAACTCTACAGTCACAATAACTATACAGTTTAAGCAACGGTTACAACAACTCTACAGTCACAGCAACACCACAGTCACAACAAATCTATAGTCACAACAACAACGCCACAGTCACAACAACATCACAGTCAAAACAACACCACAGTCACAACACCAGAGTCACAACAACACCGCAGTTGCAACAACTCTACAGTCACAACAACATCACAGTCACAACAACTCTACAGTCAAAGCAACAGTTGCAACAACAACATTTTCAAGAAGGGGGATAGATCACTATCCTCTAACTACCGCCCAATCAGTCTAACATCAATAGTAGGCAAATTACTGGAAGCAATCATTTCAAACTCTATTCGAAATCACCTGGAGAAGCACAGATTGATCAATGATTCCCAGCATGGCTTCACAAGCGGACGTTCTTGCCTAACTAATCTATTAACATTCTTTTAATCAGTTTTCGAATCGGTGGACGAGGGGCACAATTATGATGTGGTATATCTCGACTTTAGCAAAGCCTTCGACAGAGTCCCCCACGAAAGACTAATTAGAAAGGTAGAAGCTCATGGCATCAAAGGTAACATCCTTAAATGGATTAGGGCGTGGTTACAGGACAGGAAACAGCGAGTGAGCATTAACGGCACTAAGTCCCATTGGAGCAACGTCACAGGTGGAGTTCCCCAAGGCTCAGTACTTGGACCATTATTATTTATTATATACATAAACGACATAGATATCAGCATAGACAGCAGCATAAGTAAATTTGCTGATGACACTAAAATAGGACGTGTTATTAAATCTGACGACGACTCAGCAAAACTACAGGAAGATCTAAACAAATTTTTCGAATGGTCTGAAAAATGGAAGATGAAATTCAACGTGGACAAATGTGAAGTACTCAGTTTAGGAGATGTAAACAGGGAAACCAGATTCCAGATGAACAACGATGCCATAGAGAAATCCGACTGCGAGAGAGATTTAGGAGTAATGATAAGTAGGAACCTTAAGCCAAGTAAACAATGTGTTTTTGCTCGTAACAAGGCTAATAAAGTACTTGGGTTCATACAAAGGAGTGTTAGTTACAAGACTAGCGAGGTCATCCTAAAACTGTATCTTGCTCTTGTGAGACCACACCTGGATTACGCAGTTCAGTTCTGGTCACCGTATTACAGAATGGATATAGAATCCTTGGAAAGAATTCAGAGGAGAATGACAAGACTAATCCCGGGCATTAGCAACCTTGAGTATAGAGACAGGTTAAAGCATCTTAATTTGCACTCCCTCGAGAGACGTAGAGCGAGGGGCGACCTGATATAGGTGTACAAGTGGAAGGCAGGGCTAAACAAAGGAGACATTACAAAGGTACTCAAACTATCCAACCAGGAGCGAACTCGTAATAATGGTTTTAAATTAGACAAATTTAGATTTAGGCGGGAAATAGGTAAACACTGGTTTGGAAACAGAGTAGTGGATGAATGGAACAAGTTACCAAATATCATCATTAACTCGAATACTCTGAATAGCTTCAAACATAGGTTGGATGCTTATATGAGCAATAGGGGTTGGGTGTAAACAGGACTGCCCAGTATGGGCCAATAGGCCCGCTGCAGTTTCCTCCATTCTTATGTTCTTATGTTCTTATAGTCACAATAACACAACAGTCACAACATTACTACAGTCACAACACCACAGTCACAACAACTCTACAGTCAAAGCAATAGTTGCAAGATCACCACAGTCACAACAGCACCACACTCTCAACAACTCTACAGTCACAACACCACAGCAATAACAACACCACCACAGTCACAACAACACCACAGTCACAACAACACCACATGCACAACAACTTCACAGTCACAACAACTCTACAGTCAAAGCAACAGTTGCAACAACAACATAGTCACAACAACACAACAGTCTCAACAACACCACAGTCACAACAACATCACAGTCACAACAACTCTACAGTCACAACACCACCGCAATCACAACACCACCACAGTCACAACAACACCACAGTCACAACAACTCTACAGTCAACGCAACAGTTGCAACAAGAACATAGTCACAACAACATCACAGTCAGTCACAACAACACCACAGTCACAACAACACCACAGTCACAACAACACCACAGTCACAACAACACCACAGTCACAACAACTCTACAGTCACAACACCACCGCAATCACTACACCACCACAGTCACAACAACACCACAGTCACAACAACTCCACAATCACAACAACATCACAGCCACAACAACACCACAATCACAACACCACCGCAATCACTACACCACCACAGTGACAACAACTCCACAATCACAACAACTCCACAATCACAACAACACCACAGTCACAACACCACCGCAATCACTACACCACCACAGTCACAACAACACCACAGTCACAACAACACCACAATCACAACAACTCTACAGTCACAACAACTCTACAGTCACAACAACTCTATAGTCTCAACAACACCATAGTTATAACAACACCACAGTCACAACAACATTACAGCCACAACAACTCTGCAATCACAACAGCACCACACTCACAGCAACATCACACTCACAACAACACCACAGTTACAGCAACTCTACAGTCTAAGCAACAGTTACAACAACTCTACACTCACAACAACACCGCAACCACAACAGCACCACACTCACAGCAACATCACATTCACAACAACACCACAGTTACAGCAACTCTACAGTCAAAGCAACAGTTGCAACAAGAACATAGTCACAACAACATCACAGTCACAACAACACCACAGTCACAACAACATCACAGTCACAATAACACCACAGTCACAACAACTCTACAGTCACAACACCACCGCAATCACTACACCACCACAGTCACAACAACACCACAGTCACAACAACTCCGCAATCACAACAACATCACAGTCACAACAAATCCACAGTCACAACAACACCACAGTCAAAGCAATAGTTGCAAGAACACCACAGTCACAACAACACCACAGTCACAACAACTCTACAGTCAAAGCAACAGTTGCAATAACAACATAGTCATAACAATACCATAGTCACAACAACACCACAGTCACAACAACTCTACAGTCAAAGCAATAGTTGCAAGATCACCACAGTCACAACAGCACCACACTCTCAACAAGTCTACAGTCACAACACCACAGCAATAACAACACCACCACTGTCACAACAACACCACAGTCACAACAACACCACATGCACAACAACTTCACAGTCACAACAACTCTACAGTCAAAGCAACAGTTGCAACAACAACATAGTCACAACAACACAACAGTCTCAACAACACCACAGTCACAACAACACCACAGTCACAACAACTCTACAGTCACAACACCACCGCAATCACAACACCACCACAGTCACAACAACACCACAGTCACAACAACTCTACAGTCAAAGCAACAGTTGCAACAAGAACATAGTCACAACAACATCACAGTCACAACAACACCACAGTCACAACAACATCACAGTCACAACAACACCACAGTCACAACAACTCTACAGTCACAACACCACCGCAATCACTACACCACCACAGTCACAACAACACCACAGTCACAACAACTCCACAATCACAACAACACCACAGTCACAACAACACCACAATCACAACAACACCACAATCACAACAACACCACAGTCACAACACAATCACCACAGTCACAACAACACCACAGTCACACACCAACACCACAATCACAACAACTCTACAGTCACAACAACTCTACAGTCACAACAACTCTATAGTCTCAACAACACCATAGTTATAACAACACCACAGTCACAACAACATTACAGCCACAACAACTCTGCAATCACAACAGCACCACACTCACAGCAACATCACACTCACAACAACACCACAGTTACAGCAACTCTACAGTCTAAGCAACAGTTACAACAACTCTACACTCACAACAACACCGCAATCACAACAGCACCACACTCACAGCAACATCACATTCACAACAACACCACAGTTAGAGCAACTCTACAGTCAAAGCAACAGTTGCAACAAGAACATAGTCACAACAACACAACAGTCTCAACAACACCACAGTCACAACAACATCACAGTCACAACAACTCTACAGTCACAACACCACCGCAATCACAACACCACCACAGTCACAACAACACCACAGTCACAACAACTCTACAGTCAACGCAACAGTTGCAACAAGAACATAGTCACAACAACATCACAGTCACAACAACACCACAGTCACAACAACACCACAGTCACAACAACACCACAGTCACAACAACTCTACAGTCACAACACCACCGCAATCACTACACCACCACAGTCACAACAACACCACAGTCACAACAACTCCACAATCACAACAACATCACAGCCACAACAACACCACAATCACAACACCACCGCAATCACTACACCACCACAGTGACAACAACTCCACAATCACAACAACACAATCACAGTCACAACACCACCGCAATCACTACACCACCACAGTCACAACAACACCACAGTCACAACAACACCACAATCACAACAACTCTACAGTCACAACAACTCTACAGTCACAACAACTCTATAGTCTCAACAACACCATAGTTATAACAACACCACAATCACAACAACATCACAGCCACAACAACTCTGCAATCACAACAGCACCACACTCACAGCAACATCACACTCACAACAACACCACACTCACAACAACACCACAGTTACAGCAACTCTACAGTCAAAGCAACAGTTGCAACAAGAACATAGTCACAACAACATCACAGTCACAACAACACCACAGTCACAACAACATCACAGTCACAATAACACCACAGTCACAACAACTCTACAGTCACAACACCACCACAATCACTACACCACCACAGTCACAACAACACCACAGTCACAACAACACCACAGTCACAACAACATCACAGTCACAACAACACCACAGTCACAACAACATCACAGTCACAATAACACCACAGTCACAACAACTCTACAGTCACAACACCACCGCAGTCACTACACCACCACAGTCACAACAACACCACAGTCACAACAACTCCGCAATCACAACAACATCACAGTCACAACAAATCCACAGTCACAACAACACCACAGTCACAACAACACCACAGTCACAACAACTCTACAGTCAAAGCAATAGTTGCAAGAACACCACAGTCACAACAACACCACAGTCACAACAACTCTACAGTCAAAGCAACAATTGCAATAACAACATAGTCACAACAATACCATCGTCACAACAACACCACAGTCACAACAACTCTACAGTCAAAGCAATAGTTGCAAGAACACCACAGTCACAACAACACCACAGTCACAACATCACCACAGTCACAACATCGCCACAATCACAACATCTCTACAATCAAAGCAACAGTTGCAACAACAACATAGTCACAACATCACCACAGTCACATCACCACAGTCACAACATCACCACAGGCACAACAACACCACAGTCACAACAAATGTACAGTCAATGCAATTGTTAGAACAACAGCACTGTCACATCACCATAGTCATAATAATACAGTCACAGCAACACCAAGGCTTGGTCGATTTAAACCAATGGTTTAAAATGGTTTAAATCTTAGTTTTCTTTTTTTTATTTTAGGGTAAACAGAAAAGCATTGTGGGAGGAAGTACAATTGTATGAACATAAGAAGCATAAGAAAATAAGGAGTCTGCAATAGACCGGTTGGCCTGTGCATGGCAGCTCCTGTCGAGAGTTACTAACACTCTCTATCATCCATGAATCTACCTAGCCTCCTTTTGAAACTTTCCAGAGATCCCGCACTTACTACAAAGTTGCTAAGCTTGTTCCACTCGTCCACCACCCTATTTGTGTACCAGTTTCTTCCTATCTCCCTCTTAAACCTAAACTTATCTAACTTGAATCCGTTGCTCCGAGTCCTATCCTGCTCGGATATTATAAGAACTTTATCTATATCCCCTTTATTGATTCCTTTCACCCACTTAAGAACATAAGAACATAAGAATGGAGGAAACTGCAGCGGGCCTATTGGCCCATACTGGGCAGTCCCGTTTACACCCAACCCCTATTGCTCATATGAGCATCCAACCTATGTTTGAAGCAATTCAGCGTATTCGAGTTAATGATGATATTTGGTAACTTGTTCCATTCATCCACTACTCTGTTTCCAAACCAGTGTTTACCTATATCACGCCTAAATCTAAATTTGTCTAATTTAAAACCATTGTTACGAGTTCGCTCCTGGTTGGATAGTTTGAGTACCTTTGTAATGTCCCCTTTGTTTAGCCCTGCCTTCCACTTATACACCTCTATCAGGTCGCCCCTCGCTCTACGTCTCTCAAGGGAGTGCAAATTAAGATGCTTTAACCTGTCTCTATACTCAAGGTTCCTAATGCCCGGGATTAGTCTTGTCATTCTCCTCTGAATTCTTTCCAAGGATTCTATATCCATTCTGTAATACGGTGACCAGAACTGAACTGGTAATCCAGGTGTGGTCTCACAAGAGCAAGATACAGTTTTAGGATGACCTCGCTAGTCTTGTAACTAACACTCCTTTGTATGAAACCAAGTACTTTATTAGCCTTGTTACGAGCAAAAACACATTGTTTACTTGGCTTAAGGTTCCTACTTATCATTACTCCTAAATCTCTCTCGCAGTCGGATTTCTCTATGGCATCGTTGTTCATCTGGTATCTGGTTTCCCTGTTTACAACTCCTATACTGAGTACTTTACATTTGTCGACGCTGAATTTCATCTGCCATTTTTCAGACCATTCGAAATTTTGTTTAGATCTTCCTGTAGTTTTGCCGAGTCCTCGTCAGGTTTGATAACACGTCCAATTTTAGTGTCATCAGCAAATTTACTTATGTTGCTGTCAATGCCGATATCTATGTCGTTTATGTATATAATAAATAATAATGGTCCAAGTACTGATCCTTGGGGAACTCCACTTGTGAGGTTGCTCCAATGGGACTTAGTGCCGTTAATGCTCACTCGCTGTTTCCTGTCCTGTAACCATGCCCTAATCCATTTAAGGATGTCACCTTTGATGCCATGAGCTTCTACCTTTCTAATTAGTCTTTCGTGGGGGACTCTGTCGAAGGCTTTGCTAAAGTCGAGATATACCACATCATAATTGTGCCCCTCGTCCACCTATTCGAAAACTGATGAAAAGAATGTTAATAGATTAGTTAGGCAAGAACGTCCGCTTGTGAAGCCATGCTGGGAATCAGGTGATTTCGAATAGAGTTTGAAATGATTGCTTCCAGTAATTTGCCTACTATTGATGTTAGACTGATTGGGCGGTAGTTAGATGATAGTGATCTGTCCCCCTTCTTGAAAATCGGTATTACATTCGCTATCCTCCAGGATTCTGGTACTACACCTGTTTTTAATGACATGTTAAACAACTTTGCTAAGGGCATACTAAGCTCTTCCTTACATTCCTTTAATACTCTGGCAAATATCTCATCGGGACCAGGTGACTTATTAGGCTTTAGTTTGTCTATTTGCTTACTAACATCGTTACTAGTCACTATATCTCACTTAATTTGTTTTCTTCACTATCTCTGAATAGAGTCGGTGCCTCGGGTATCATGTTTAAATTTTCGGTGGAGAAAACTGTTGAAAAATATTTCTTCAAATTATTGCTCATTTCTCCGTCGTTATCAGTGAGCTCGCCGAAGTCTGACCGTATTGGTCCAATCTTTTCTCGTGTTTTAGTTTGATACATTTGGTAGAATCCTTTGGGGTTTGTCTTCGCCTTCCTTGCTATCCTTACCTCATTATTCCTCATTGCTTTCCTTATCTCGGTTTTAACCCTACTCGCCAATACCCTATAATAGTCCCGGAGGTGAATTTCGCCACGATTTATCCTTCTACCTATAGCCTTCCTTCGTCTTCTTCGTCTTTCTAGGGAATGCAAGTTAAGTTTCTTTAACCTATCCTGATATGGAAGGTTTCTAAGTCCCGGAATCATTTTTGTCATTCTTCGCTGCACCGAGTCTAGTGAATTTATATCCATTCTATAATAAGGGCACCAGAACTGAACCGCATAATCGAGGTGCGGCCTGACTAGCGCAAGATATAGTTGCAATAAGACCTCTGCACTCTTATTACTTACACTTCTAGATATAAAACCCAATACTCTGTTTGCCTTATTTCGAACATTAACGCACTGTTTTCTAGGCCGTAGGTCCGGGCTTACAAGTACCCCTAGGTCTCTTTTACAAGTCGACTTCTCTAGGTTGATGTTGTTAAGGCTGTATAACATTATAAGTATTTGTTCTTCCAATATTGGCACGCTGCACTTGCTGTTGAATTCTATTTGCCATTTTTTCAGACCACCCTTGCAGTTTATTTAGATCCTCCTGTAATGCATTTGCATCCTGCCCTGAATTAATTTGTCAGCTTCTATTTTGGTGTGTCATCCTAAACTTGCTTTATGTCACTGCTGATCCCAGTATCTAGATCGTTTGCAGATTATGAACAAGAGTGGGCCTAGCATCGACCTCCTGGGGAACCCCACTGGTTACACGGCCCCACTCCAGATTTAACACCATCCTACGGACCCTCTGCATTCTATCGGGTGAGCCATGATTTTATCCAATTTAAAACTTTCTCGATACCATGAGCTCATTCTTTCTTTGTAGCTTCCTGGATGCAGTACTCTGTCAAATGCTTTTGCTAAAGTCTAAGTAAATAACATCGTAATTTTGTCGTTATCTACTACCTCAAGACTTTCCTAAAAACGTGTTAGTAGATTTGTTAGACAAGATTTTCCTTTGTAAAACCCATGTTGAGAGTCGATTAATTTGCTTTTCTAGATGCGATCGATGCTATCTGCTATAATTGATTCAAGAAATTTCTTACCACTGACTTCAAACCGATCGTCGTAATTTGACGCTGATGCTCTGTCTCCCTTTTTGAATATGGGTACTACATTTGCCTGTTTCACAAGTCTGGCACAACCCAGTGTCTAATGATTTTGTAGGTAAATAAAGTTTAATAGGTCCGCGAATCTGTTCCCTTGCTAATTTCTTTTCAAGACTCGAGGGAAAATTTCATCCTGCCCTGGGGATTTTGGTTTTTAGTTTATTTATCTTCTTAAGAACATCCTCTTTTCTGATAGTGATAGTCTTTAATTTCTTCTTCCTTTCCCTAAATATCAGTTCCACTCTGGAATTTCATCGAATTTCTTCGTGAAACTGATAAGAAGTAGCTGTTCAATGCTTTGCTTATTTTTTTCACTGCCATTTATCACTTCTCCTCCCCTGACTTTAAAGGCCCAACTTGTCCTTGACCTTTTGTCCCATATACCTGAAAATCCCTTGGGAATCGCCTTGGATTTCTGCCATGGCTGATTTCATAGTCTCTTGCTTTCCTTACATTTTTCTTAACATTCCTAGATAGTTCATTATACCTGTTTCTGAGCTTTCGTTCCTCCTCCTCTTTTAATTTCTTATATTCCTTTTCTTTTATTCCTATGTCATGCTTAAGATTTCTGGTCATCCCACCTTGGCTCGTTCTTATTTGACCTAATTTTTCGTATGGTATATTTTGTTCTTGTGCTTATGTAGTATACTCTGTGAATATACATTATAATCATGATCAATTGTTAAAAATATCTATGACCTCACCCCTTCCTACTGGGACTGATTTGACTGGTTCGCAGGCATCTCACCTGTTCTTCTTAACTCCCGATACGCTGCCAACCGAAAGTTTAGACTCTGACCATATTGTCATTGTTTTTCGTTTCCCAATTAGGTGAACCTGATTTCTTCTGTGATCACTGTTACCTAGTTCTTCCCCTACTGTAGATATCTCTGATAATATTTTCTTTATTTGTTAATACTAGGTCTATTATATTGTCACTTCAGTAGGTCTCTGTAATTAGTTATTTCAAAAATGTCCTGTATCATGCTTTAGAAGTCTTCAGATCTGTCACAATAAGTTGTCCCAGTCAATATTTCTGGAAGAAATCCCCCATAATGCATTGGCTGTTATATTTTGCTGCCCTACCATTTTCCTGCCATATGGGCTGAGCTGCTTCTTTGCCAAGACTTGGGGCCTGTAAATCATCCTGATAATTAGTTTTTCTTTCCTTCCGTGAGAGAAGGCTATTAAATGCAGTAGACGCATTCAGGAGAACAGCCGGGCAACAGTAAGAGTAAATGGGAAAGATAGTGAAACAATTGAAATAAAAGTGTGTTAGACAGGGATGAGTTATGTCCCGTGGTTGTTCACTGTATACATGAATGTGAACTACTATACACTGGTGAAAGTGGTATTAATATATATATATATATTTTCTTTTATCGGGCTGGACACATCTCAAATCCTGATTATAAGGGAGCTAAGTTGCTATTGTCCAGTATAACTGATGAATTCTTCTGTTTATGGTTGCGCTCTCAGCCCCTGATTCTATTGTGTTCAGATCATGTATTATACGGGTCCAGCCAAGTTGCTACTGCTAAATTATCCTGAATATAATGTTTATGATGAATAGCATATTAAAAATGTATAAAGAGGGCTAAAATACTAAGTTATTAAAACTAGCATGTTATCATTAAGACCCCAAAACTCACAAAAATTGTTTTTTGTGTTTTTAAACTATTTTGTTTTAAGCAATGGTTTTTGCACCCCTGATGTCAACACCACAGTCATAACAGCACCATAGTCACAACAACATCACCGTCGCAACAACGCTACAGTCACAGCACATTCACAACAAAAATACAGCCTCAACAACACCACGGGCGAGAAGTTAAGAGAGATGACCTCTTTGTGACCTTTGTCCAGGCTATGGCTTACTTAGGCTTCTCAAACTCCACCTACTCTCACACTTGACCGACACCCTTCATGTCTCCTATACTCCACGCTACTTTCTCTCTCGCACATCTCCTTCCACTTTTACTTGTTCTTTCTTTTCATTTTGCTTAACTCGTTGGATTCTGATGTAGTTATATTGGTAGACGGTACGAGTTATTAGCATGGCTCCACATTGTGCTTCTCTGATAGTACCGTCTGTGCACCCGAAGATCGTTAGTGTGAGAGCATGGAAACTGTTCATTTACCGGGCGAAAAATAACAAAAGAACATAGGTTAGTATTGACAGTTTGTGAATGAATAGATCCTTGCTGTTATTTCCGGAGGATGGTGGAGAATCTCTTGACATTAGCACGTTAAGACAGTTTTTATCATCAAATCTTTTCACCATTTACCTTTGAGCAACAAAAGAAAGAATTTAACTCTGCTCGCAGCAGAAACCTTCAACTACTTCTACTGTAGTTCGGTTTTTCAGTTCTGTAACAAATGTCTGTGGCATTTCACCAAGATAGACACTAACCATTTTCATCTTCACCACTACGTCCCTACTTGCTACTACTTACAAAAATACAGATTTCCAGGTAACGAACCTAATTCCTAATTAATTCACAACAATCCGTTCATCCTGACCTGCTTCATCAAGGAGGGAAACGTGTGTGTTCATTCATTCTGAACTCCCTCGCTTCTGTCAGCCTAATCTTGAGTTTCCTCCCTGCTCCCTCTTCCATGATTACCTCTAATTTAAGCTTTCACCTTCTTAGAAACATTATCTTAATCCACTGTAGCTGGGGTCTCAAGCACGCTAATCTCACACTCTCTGATTTCCTAACTTCTAAAATTAACATCCTTGGTAATTTCAGTGTCCACTGTATCCTCTGGCTCACGCACTCTTCTCAAAGCACGAACCTTTCCATTGTGAATGACCTCTCACCCAGAAGCCAGTGATTGTCTTGGTGACGAAGCAAACACATTAACTACATTTGTTCCTCACTACCCTCCACATCTTTATAACATGACGGTCATTTTCAAAGGTTCTTTTGAGAATTGTCTTGTTTCTGTATCTTGCACTTCTTCCCTCTCTCAGATCCCACTCCAGCAGGAACTTTAATATGAATTTATCCACTTCTACCGGAAATATTGACCGCAGAATGGAACATTTATCCCTCATACATTACCATTCCATATCATACTAAGTAAATTATAAACGAAACGAAACAAGATCTTTAGATTGTTTTTTTGTAAACCGATAAATGTTAATATTTTTGGTCATGGCAAACTTTTTCTTTTATGAAAAAAAGAGCAAGAAAGATCAGGAAAGTGTCGTAATCAAAATAGGTAATGAAGGCATCACCCAACCAAAGACCCCATGATATTTGAAGCATAATGTTTGATTTAATGGCGATTAAATGAAACAGAAAAATATTCTGTAACAGGAAGTTTAGAGTGCTGGTCTGAGGAATATAAGTTTTAGCAGGTAGACGTTCTGCAAGATGGAATATTTATATATCAATAGAAAATAAATAGGCCTTCCAAGATGTCCTCGTAGATCAAGGTTGTGTGTCGTGGTCGCAAAACCGAGTGTAGCTCTTGATCAATAGAAAAGAAATAAGCCTTCCAAGATGTCCTCGTAGATCAAGGTTGGGTGTGTCGTGGTCGCAAAACCGAGTGTAGCTCTTCAGAACACTAACTGTGACAGTTTCTATGGAATATGGAAAGCCATGAGATATCCCAGCGAACGTGCAGTGCTATAAATATTCTTCTGGTGGAATTATTGCAAATTACTCAGCACCGAGTTGAGAAGGCGAAGTGCCCCAACACCACACCAAGCCCACGGATGGCAGCAGTTTTCCATCTGGAAGCACACGTTATATATATCAATGGTTGTCAATTTTTCACTAGACACTTACGGTTAGAGATTTGATGAAGTTTGTCATTAGTAAGACAAGAAGTAAGGGCGAGGCCTAACATCTTACTCACTACTGTACTTTTTTATATGATCAAGGTTGAATCATCGGCAGAGGAATGAATTGAGTAATATGATTGAATGATTTTTAGAGAAAAGATCATCTAGAGCTAAATGCAACATTGTGAGGAAATACAAATGAAAACAATAAAAGCATAAAGAAGGAAAGGGCTAGAAGAACAATTTCGTAAGTAGGGATAGTGTTAGTAAATATAAAGAACCACTGCAGGGATTCCACCATTGCACTTTATTGATTGGTGGATTGTATATGTAACTAATGATAGAAGATTATCAGTAGAGCGTCCACTACGGAAGTTTCATTGATGATCATTAAGGAAGTTGTTATTTTGAAAGTGTTTGAGAATCAGACTATTGATCACTGGTCGAAAAAGCTTAACTGTTGTTGGGGTCAGAGGTACTGTACTGGGCGATAATTTATAGGTTGTGTTTGGACAGAACAAGACAATGTTCGGTGAGTAAATTTTGAGAGTTAGCGGGAATTTCTGCGGATCTTAAGCTTTATAAGTTCTTAAGGTATTCGTTTGCATATTTTGTTATAAATTTGAGGCCAATATTTCAGGTACCTCCATATCTAGGTGGGGAATCATTCTATGGTATGCTTGCTGGGTTGAGTTAGATGGAAAATATTGAGAAAGTAGACTGGCCTTCACCAGTGATATCACTGAGCCATTAGGTGAGCTTGTTAAGCCTAATACATAACAAGTACATAAGAACACTCGCGAGTTGCTATTATGTGAGTTGTTATATATAAATTTGCTATAGTATGGGTCGTTATATATAAGATTGTTATAGTGTAGGTCGTTATATAAAATACCTATTGCGTGGGCCGTTATGTAATAGGTTATTATAGTGTGAGTCGTTATATACACATTTGCTATAGTGTGGGTCGTTATATGTTTACTATAGTGTGGGTCGTTTTGAATTGGATAATATTATGGATAACTTCTGGATAACTTCAGTGAGATGTCTGTTTTGTAGTTCCAGTACTGTCTATATGGATGGGTTTGATTTATGCATGCTGAAGGCTTTTTTCCTTATTAGTTACAACAGTAAAACAGAAACAATTGAACCATTAAGGAGTTGAGATCTTTTGAATGTTTTATTAGTTATGAATTCTCCATCCTGACCTTGATGATAAGGTCAAACACCAAAAAAAACACCAACCACAACAAAACAACAATGTTTGTTTGTTTGGTAAGGAGATGTCTGGCATATCAAAGGAGCCCCCTGAAGAATCCCCGGCGGACCCGTGGTGGTATTGTGGTGCGCCCCCGTGTAGTGTGGCGTTCAGAGTTGTCATGTTTGGGGTTTATTAATGAATGCATGAGGAAAGAGGGATCTGGGCATCTTAAAAACCGTTTTGCGAGTAATTTTCGATGGTAGTTTTCCCTTGCTGTCTGTTGCATCAGGCCTATTACCTAAAACACCCTATCTACCAGAATCATATTCCCTCTCATCATAGTTCAAGATAGAGCCAATTTTCTAAAATTCAACTTTTGATCCTGGCAATAATGTCATTCCACCAGCAGCACTAAATTCACCTCTTTTACTTAAACCATATCAATTTTATTTCTGACTTGTGTTTTATGCAAACCTTTTCATTCTAGACCCAAATATAGCCCTAGGGACTCTTATCCTCAAAATATTTGTAGCTGAATTTGCTCCTCCCTTCTGAGCTTTTCAATCGTTCTTGATTCTCAATGAGCTTTTTCCTCATCTTGGATATTAACCGGTGACCAGCTCACTTCCAGAGGTGATCCACATGGACTAATGCTCTCCTGAGGGAGGTATCACTCCATAGTCCTGATGATTCTTGTTAGACAATTACAATCTGAAGCAATTTGTCTTGTTAACAGTTTGTCCCTCACGCACTTTTTTCCTCGACCATTCGAAGAAAGACTCGCTGCATTGCTTCAAAGACAATAACTGTCTAAATATAACAAAAATATTTATTTTCTTCATTATAGCATAAAGACCATTATGTCACAAATATCATATTTGACAAAATTGTCTCTATCAGTAATAACTCTTTTACCATTATAATATTCGTATAATCTAAAATGAGAATTTGTTTTTCTTTATTGTTTTACCTTGTCATTACTTATTCTTCAACAGTTTACTGAGTGTACTTTCATAACTTTATGTTCTTAAAATATACAACTAATAAAAAAAATTATGAGAACGTGGTAACAGTTCAGGGTGTGCTTGTACATTGTTATGATCCACATTTGATAATTTCTTGATAACAGTTTATTTAATAAGTCCCTACTGTTGTTATGCAGTTTGCATCTGTAAAATTGTTGTTGTTCAATGTATTATGTTTAAATTCAGTTCATTACTTTATATCTCCTTTATATGTCAGAAAATACTAGTCTCCACTTTTCTTTCCTGATCAGTGTACCAAGAAAAATATAGCTACAATTCCTATCTTTTCAACCCCTGTGTGCAAGGAGAACAAGAGCTCGTACTTGTGCACCACATCTAGCATCACTCTCACCTACAACAGTGACATTCAGAGAACATGTGAAACTTGCTCACCTACAAACAATTCTGTGTTACTCTGCACCATCACTTGACCCGACAATGTATGCCTGGACATGTGATGAAAAAAACAAAACACTCATCCCATTTGGAATTCCTCTCCCCGTAACAGCAGCTCCTGCATAAATTTTGGATCTCATTATATGTGTCTGCAGCTCTCCCCTCCCTTGTTTCACCAAAAGATTTCTGAAAACGGACCCAGAAAAAAATCAGGGGGTGGACAGGGTGTAGTTCTTTATTGGAAAAAAATCAGCAAGTCTCACGCAAACATTGCTTCTCTCATTATTCGGCCAACAATTGGTTGGTTGCCGAGGTTGGGCACTTGGAATCGTTAGTTGTTTTGAGTGTGGCCGATGCTGGTTAAAAAGGGGCGGTGTGTGTGGGAGACGATACATAGGGTCAGAAAGTGGAAGTGCTTTACAGCCGCTCAGGGCAGTGATGCTTCTTGCCAGTTAGCCATCGTAAAATCTATTGCTTCTTGATAAGGTGCAATGAAGGAATTTAATCTTCATCCTGCTGCTGGAGGAGTCCATTCCTTGGTTAGTATTACCTTCATCATAGGAACCACCTCAAGCGGAGAGAGGAATGAGTCCCCCTCCAAGGATATTAATCTTTCTTTAAGGCTAGCACGAATTTCTTTCTAGTGTGCTTGCTGACAGTTTCCAGAGCTATTGGGCTATGCAGTGGTTCAGGAAAGTGAAACTAAGTGCCGGCCACCATGTAAGATTCGTAAAGTTTACCGACCTGGCAGAGCCTTAGCATTAGGCTGACATGCACTTATTGTATGTCTCTCGAGAATACCGTCAGACAACACGCTCACTTCCCCTTAATCTTCGCTTCACATGTTGACTTCCAGTGATGATATCAAAGGGAAGGTTATTGCCCTGATAGTGGGTGGGGATCTACAACTACAGTCACTGGGTCTGGAAAAGGGGAGAGGGTTGACGGTGGCTTGCATAAGGAAAGGGATGTTGAATACTGGGATGCAAACTTGATCAACGCTCATTGGGCTTGGAAAACAAAGATCACATGGGTCAGCAAGGTCACAGAGCCTGGCTAAGGACAGGGTGAGTGTGCATCGCGAATTGGTCTGGTGTTTCCATCGGTTTCAGACTGATCCCGTTCTAGTCTTTAAAGTCCCTTAATTCTTGTTGCCTGAGTTTATGGCTAACTAATATGCGTTTATTTTCGCTTTGAAGTACCGCAGCGCGTTGATCATACCATCGAGATGACGTACGTATTAGGGTGTGTCAATTTAGGGGGTGAACTGGCTAAATTGAAAATCGAGTAATTTGGTAGCAATTTATTGTAGTCTTTAAGCATGCAAAACAATATTCTGGCATAAATTTTTTTTTATAATAAGTCCTACCTACATCAAATGGATTTTTAAATGTTCATATTTGTGAATTTATAACATAACCAGCGTTTGCACACATGTTACTGTTTCAAGTTTCAAATTATTATATTTTATTATCCGTAGTCTATTTGAAAGTAACCAATGCCTTCATACTCTCTTTGCTTTGGTTTCTTGTCATCAGTAGTCTGCTTGCTATTTGTGCTTTGATGTAACCTTCTCGCCTCTCGTGGCTGTAAACATGGCCCGCTGCTTCTGTGACCATTTTCACACATCTCTCCACACTTTGAGTGTGGGAAGGCCACTTCGGCACCTGCATTGGAGTCTCTTTAAGGTTTCTCAATTCTTGGCTAGTTAGACTTGTTGTCAATGGTGGCTCTAAGACTTCCAAACTCAAGTCAACCAATTCTGACAATTTGGTGGCATTGACGTTTATTGGGGGAACTTTTCTTGAATGAAACGAACAGTCTCCCAACTGGTCGTCATCTATTAGCGTTCCTCTAATCTTTAGAATGACTTCTACAGCCTCGGTTCGGAGATTGGTACATTGACTGCAAAGCATTGCTTGCAAAACTGCTTCTGATCGAGCATACCAAGCGGACCTTCTTGCCACAGGTAACACGATGTCCCTCACTACCTTCCTCTGTGTTCTTACTAGCTGCAATTGAAACAAAAGGTGATTGGGCCCATCCACCCACATAGGATTAAGTTTCACACTAAACCACTGGGGAAGATAAACTCCAATAATAAATTCAACAATTAACCTCAAATTCTTCAGCACTTTGCCCTTCAATTCGTGTTTGGAAATCCAAATCCTGCAGAAACGAAGAGCTGTAGTTAACCAACGGCTGTGACTGACAGGTCCAATCTCCAAGAGAGCCAATGACTGAGGCACTTCTCCTGATCTTATTGCTTGGGCAATACGATAAGCATAGGATTGATCTGTGCTGAGATCTTTGATGACTCCTTCAGACAACGCCGGAAGGGGAGGGCCAACTTCGACCTTTGGAAAGGTTGTATTTATTTCTAGTTGTGTTGCTTCATCCAGCATGATGCCAAGGGGACCTGACCACTTGTTGTTGCTCTTTGTAGGACCATCAAGTTCCTGGATGAGATGACGAAGAGGTAGCTCGCCTGTATGTAAATCACATACAATCCAAACAAGTCTTCTTCCTAGTTTTTTCTCTAAATGCGTCATTACACCCCCCTGCCATCCGGTGTTCACTGCAGTTGAATCTCCACCAACAGCCTGCAGTGAACTGCCAAGTCCTCTCTCCTGAACCCAACATAAAATATGATCAGCAATGACCTCTGCATGTTTCTTCCCTTCTACTTCAGTTTCGGGAGCAAAGTGAAACAAAAACCGACCACCAGGCTCAGAACAGACAGAGTAGTGTTCTTCTTTGATGAGACCTGGAAACTTTCTGTTCACTCCCTCTACTTCTAGCAAAACTTTTGTGTCATCTATTCTTCCATCAAACAAAAGACAGGAGAGCCCTCCCTCGCTTAAATCTTTTTCATGCTGATCAGATATTTCCTTCATTATTTTTTCTTGTGCTCTTCTAATTTTATTATGATCTATCACCAAAGATACATCCTCTCGGCTGATGAGGCCTGCATCTATCCAAGCGGCAGTTGCAATTTCTGCAGCCTCACGAAGTCCAGCATGGTGGCGAATACTAGCTAAAGCAATGTTTGAAATATTTCTTGTGTTGTATTTCATTTTCTTTGGTAAAGGTTCAGATGGCTCTTTGGAACTATCATCTGATGTTGCTTCCTGTTCATCAGAAGAACTATCAAAGAAGTGATAAACATCTTGACACAGCTCTTCCTCTCTTTGGATGGCTTCTTCACTCTTCATTTTCTTCTTTTGTTCCCTCTCTCGGATTTGTTCTCTCTTCTTGGCATTAGCAATCTGCTTCTTTGTTTCTGAATAATCTATTGAACCCATTTGCATACTTCCTTGGCCTTCTGCCTTTGTCCTCTGTGCCTTTATAAATTCAAGCTCTAAAACAGGGATCTTCTTTTCACGAGGACAACCACAATCAATGTGGGAATTATTTTCTCTCTTACCTGAGTGAGAACAGTTGGATTCAGAACATAATTGTATGGAGCACTTGCAGGTCAAAATGTCAAACAGAGTATCAAGTGTGTGCAGAAATTCATTTTTCCTGGCCAAGTTTCCTTTACCAAGTGATGTTTCAACTGCTTTGTGCCATAATTTCGTTAGTTTTAGCTCAATAGTTCGACACTGATTAATCACAGGTGGTTTGAATAGTGCATTAGCTTTTGTCCATTGATGCAGAAGAGGGACTATCATGTCATTTATGAGTTCTTTATCTGTATAGTTCCTTCTGTCCTTTGCATTTTTTTCTCGAAGGAGTAACCCTAATCTTAGCATGTCTCTCACTGTTGGAAGTTCTGATACAGGAAGCTCCTTCCCTTTACCAACTAGCAGGCTCAAGTGGGTTGACAACTGACTTCTTGTCTTCAATTTTGACATCTTCACACTATCTGACAAATAGAAAAATATTTCAATGTTTCATAATTCAATTGTTGTTTCAAAAAATATCAATTTGTTTATCAAAAATGCTGTAACAGAAATAACATAATAATTTCTTAGAACATAATGTTTTATACAATGATATAAGTAACTGCGACAATCAATATGCCCTACTTACAATAATTAAAATGTAGAATTCGTCTGGTAGAGTAGGTGCAAGTGCAATGAGAGCAAACCACCGTCTATGATATCTAGAAGGAGAGTGAGCCGGGCGCCTTATCCTCACGCTTGGTACAAGTCAAAACAAGAATTAAACTGTCCCACACGGAGAGCCTGTTCATGTTCATGTTCTGACATGCATATTGTACACAAGCTATAGAACCATAAAATACTCCATAATCCATATGCTTACATGAGATTAGTTAATATCAAGTGAATAATTCTAATCAAGTCTCATTAATTTGTTGAAATACTGATATTTGAAACTTTAAGGTATAATTGATGTAGGTGAGGGTTATTTCAATTCATTTTTGTTTGCTAATCTCAAGTTTAGACATAAAGAGGCACAATATTTTGACTACCAAATTTGATTTTTAACATGTTGACAAAATTGACACACCCTAGCTACGTATGTGACTCCTGCAAAATCATGGAATCCTACTCACTCAGTCCTAATACCCAGGAGAGTTATCAAAAGAATATAAAACTCACATAAAAGAAAAAGACAGCACAAGAACCGTCAGTCAACAAACACAGTGCGCTAGACTTCTAATTTTACTGAAGAGATAAACAGTATACTGTACTCAGTTCCACACTAAGACCAAGGGATGAAGTAGAAATAAGCAGAAATTTAAGATTCTTAGATAAACCCTAAACATCCTCGCTCATCGCTGAAAATCATAACGTAGAAAATATTTTCCGCGCGTAGAAAGATATAAAAACAGACAATCAAGACACAAAATTACCACACATACGTTTTTACACACACACACACACACACGCACTACTACTACTACTACTACTACTTTGCTGTCACTCGGAATCGAGTATGACGATCATCCAGCTATGGCAAAATGATATGGGTTATAAGGGATGTCACCTAGGTTAGTGAGTTTTGAGGTGACTAAAAAGCCCGATACGGGACCGGCAGCATCGTCCACATTCGTTGCACATGTGGAGGGCTCCATCTACTGTGGGAGGGGCGGTGGCAGCGTCTTTCCGAGGTTGGCGCTTATCTGCCTCGGTTTGCAGTCCGGCTAACTCGAAAGTATTGACACCTTCCCGTGTGGTAATCCTCCAAACGTTACGATGTGAAGTAATCGACTCCCAGGTGAGAGTATCGATTTGGGACCTTTTCAGGTTTGTCTTAAGACTATCCTTATACCTTTTCAATTACCCGCCAGCGTTACGTTTACTATTCGTTAGGTGACTGTAAAGTAGCTGCTTTGGCAGTCTACTGTCGTCCATGCGGGTAACATGGCCAGTCCAACGTAGATGTTCTTGGATAATGGAAGCCTCGATGCTCCTACAGTTGGTGTCAGCAAAAATGCTGGCATTTGTTCTCTTGTCTTCCCAGCGAACTCGGAGGATGGAATGTAGACAACGTTGATGAAAGTTTTCAAGTGCCTTGAGGTGCCTCCTGCATGTTACCCATGTCTCATTGCCATATAGTACGGTGGGCAGGACCACTGCTCGATATACGTGCAACTTTGTGGATAATTTCAGCAACCTACAGCTGACGACACGATTTCGGAGTCCGCCCAAGGCTTGAGATGCACATCTCATCCGATGCTGAAATTCTTCATCGATGTTTGCGGTGGTGGAAAGGTGGGAGCCGAGATACCGAAAGTGGGCAACATTAGCGAATGTAGTACCGTAAACCTGGATGGCTGGTGGAAGTGTGTCTGAACCAGGAACAGGTTGGAAGAGAATGGGAGTCTTACGTGCATTCACCTCAAGGCCGAAATTTGCATACGCGTCTGCAGAGGTGTTCAGGCTCTCCTGTAGGTCGTTTGAAGTGTGAGCAACATGGATGAGGTCGTCTGCATACTGAAGTTCAGTAATGAAAGCTGCCGACACCTTCATTTTTGCCTGGAGTCGTCTTTTGTTAAAAAGACCCCCCTTCACCCGGTACTCGATGTTAACCCTCAGGCTAAATTGGCACTGGCACGACTAAGGAAGGCAACCAAGAAGATGGAAAAGAGAGTTGGTGCCAGTACACAACCTTGTTTAACCCCTGTTTGGAGAGGGAAGAGCACTGACTGGGTGCCGTTGTGCAGGACACTGCCGTTCATGCCATAGTAGAGTTGCCTCACAATGGCGATGAATTTTGGTGGGCAGCCAAAACGGCTGAGGATCCGCCAGAGGACTTCCCTGTTGACCGAGTCGAAGGCCTTGGTTAGGTCGATGAAAGCCATGTACTGGTCCCGACGCTGTTCTCTTCACTTTTCCTGTATCTGGCGGGCAGTAAAGATCATGTTAGTGGTGCCACGTGATGGTCTAAGACCCCATTGAGATTCTGGGAGGAAGTTTTCCACCTCAGGAAGAAGTCTTATTTTGAAGACTCGGGCTATAATCTTGCCAGCTACGTAGAGGAGCGAGATCCAACCGTAGTTGCCACAATCTGACCGGTCCCCCTTGTTCTTATAAATATTGACAATGGAGGCAATTTTAAGAGCTTGGAGGATTTCTTCATTTTCCCATATATTCTCCAGGAGAGAGTGGAGACGGCTGGTAAGTAAAGGTCTTCCTGCTTTATACGCCTCGGCTGGGATTCCATCAGGCCCTGAGGCTATGTTATTTTTCATCTGTTTGATGGTAGTAGCTACCTCATCCAGGGATGGAGGATAGCTGAGGTGGGTCAGCTATGGATGCTGAGGGACCTGCTGGGTAGTCAGGACATCCACATCGGTGTTTCAGTTGATCAATGAATGGTAGTGCTCTTTCCAGCGCTGAAGGAGGCCTTCGTCGTCTTTAATTATGTGGTTACCGTCAGATGAGTGAAGGGGGCTGTGCCACGAGTGACTGGCCCATAAAATGTTTTAGTGGAAATGGAAAATTCGCGCCTCTTATGCTGATCTGGAAGCTTTTATGCTTCACATGCTTTATTTTTAAGCCAGTCGTTCATTAGAGTGCTAAGTTCCCGCTTGGCCGCCACATTCTTCTTGCGGAAGGTATCAGCTTTGATCCGAGACTGAGGGTTGGTCTGCTAGTCAGTAAAAGCAGCACGTTTATCATCAATGTGTACTTTGATTGCCGCGTCATTTTCATCAAACCAGTCCTGATGTATTCTTTTGAACTGGCCGAGGGTCTCTCTGTAGATCTTTGTCATAACAGTATTAAGAGTAACCCATTCGGCACTGGGATTCACGTTGTTTGCTGTTGGGTTGCTTATGAGCCCATGTTCGAGGTGCTCTCTGAAAGCATGTGCTACCGCTGGATCCTCCAGATGCTTAATATTAAAACCTCTTCTGGAGGCTTGCTGCCTTCGCCGTTTTGGGGCATTGTGAAGCGAGAGCTTGGATCTGACAAGTCGATGATCAGTGTCACAGTGGTCTGAGCCACGCATGGCACGGGTGATGAGGACATCTCGGTGTTCTCTTTCTCTGATAATGATGTAGTCAATGAGACGCCAGTGTTTGGATCGTGTGTGTTGCCACGACCCCTTGAACTTGTCGGCCTGCCTAAACAAGGTGTTGGTGATAGTGAGGCTATAAGCAGCACACCTGCTGAGAAGGAGTAGACCATTGGGATTACACTTGCATAGTCCATTTCTTCCTATGATTCCCTGCCAGATGTTAGCATCTCTGCCAACTCTGGCATTGAAGTCACCAAGGAGTACAACCTTGTCTTCTCTGGGGATAGAGGTTAGCACTCTGTCGAGGTCGGCATGAAAGGCCTCCTTTATGTCATCCTCTGCATCCAGTGTTGGGGCGTATGCACTGATGAAGAAGGAATAACGTGAGTGATTCAGCGGGACTCGAAGCGTCTTGAGGCGCTCGTTGATCCCAATAGGCATTTCAGTTAGCCTGTGTAGGATGTGTTGGCGGATGGCAAAGCCAACTCCATAAATGCGGTTTCTCTCCGCAGCAGGCTTATCCTTCCAGAAGAAGGGGTAGCCAGACCCACATTCTGTGAGTTAGCCCTTATTTGGGAGCCGGGACTCACTGAAGACTGCTATGTCGATGTTATACCTAGGTAGCTCTTTTGCCAGAAGGGCAGTTCTTCTTTCAGGACGTGCAACGACCATAAGAGGTTGTATGGTTTGTTTTTGTTTGGATCTGTGATTTTGATTGTGTTTTCGACCGCATAAAGATGACCTTACTGAGTACGGGTGCCCAGTCAGGTTGGGTTTTTAGGCAGGCTATATTTAGGGCAAATTTTCTACCCCTTTCCCCATGTGGGGTGAGCAAAGTGGCTCCCCGTAAGGGATGTTCAGTAGCACAGACAGGACCGGATTGCACTGCTGCCTAGATCCTAGTGCATAAACGACCATCTCATCTGTGCCGCCCATGTGCAGAGTTGTGACTTGAGACTCCCGGCAGTCATCTCTGCCTGTCCCCGTCGCCAGAGGACTTTTGGGGGGTATAAGGGGTGTGATGATGATGAATGATATGATCAACAGGGTGATGGCTGCGCGTGAGTTGGTTTATGTGGTAAGACAGGAGTCCAGGCTGCAACCACATATCTTGGATTTTCCTTTTCCTGATCCAGTGGTGCAAGTGTTACAACGACTGGGGACAGGGAGAGTTGCAATGGACTGCCGATAGACCAGTTTGTTGGGTTTCGCCTTAGTATCCTGTCCTTCAGGCATTGCCTTCGTCCGCCGATGTAGACGTTGGGTTTCCATGGTGTTCACCTCTTCCGCCTACACCGCCGTTGGGGGTGTTGTTGGATTTCTGTAAGCATCTCTGCCTGATGCGGGGCTCCACTGCAGATTTTTCGTTCGGGGTTTACTCCCGTAGCCTTATACCTGCCAAGGTTAATCCGCAAGGCAGCGGGGCGGTGGTTGGTAGGCGCCAGGACGTGTCCACATGCCAGTGAGACTGTGCACCATCCCTCTGGGGCCCACTGCTACTCCGAGATCCCCTGCTGATCTAACCTGGGTCCACGAGGCACCCAGTTACCGTGTGCTGCCACGAGGAGGCACAGCAGGAGTCTTGATGGTGAGGAGGCTGTGTACTGGCAGGGGAAGACTTATGCAAATTGCTTCCCTGTTTGCCACGAGGGCTAGCCAGCGGCGGCAACTGAAAGCGAGAGGGAGCAAGCAGTGCTTGCACCTTAGCACTAACATAATGCTGCCATACTAGACGTATATCACCACCCTGTGTAGTTTGCGCGCGTACACACACACACACACACACATACATATCAAAGGTTACAAAAATAACAAACTAACGACTTTTACAATGCAAGATCTACCATAGAAGAGGAATTAATACTAATCCACCTCCTCTACAACACTAATAGTCTCAAACACTCTTAACTGTTAATGCCTGCTATAACCCAAGTACATTGTGGGAATGATAAAGAGAAAAATAAATTCATCAATTTGTATTCCCAATTTACTTTAAAAAATATAACATGACCGGCGGGTGGTATTTTTTGTCCAAGAGGAGACACTGCCTGCCGGTAGTTTGGTACTGTTCTTCCCATGTACACATCCTAGTTGGTACTGTCCCTCCCATGTACTCCTGCAGCAGCCAGCCTGCAGCAGCCAGACAATACAGCAGTCAAACACTGCAGCAACCAGCCACTGCTGAGCCAGACACTGCAGCAGACAGCGAGCCACTGCAGCAGCCAGACACTGCAGCAAACAGACAATGCAACAGCTAGACACTGCAGCACCCAGCCACTGCAGCAGTGTGCCAGACACAGTAGCAGTGAGCCAGCCCATGCAAAAATCAGTCAGACACTGCAGCAGTCAGTCAGATACTGAAGCAGTCAGCCAGACATTTCAGCAGCCAGCCACTGCAACAGCCAGCCAGACACTGCAGCAGCCAGCCAGACACTGCAGCAGCCAGCCAGACACTGCAGCAACCAGCCTGCCACTGCAGGGTACAGGGCCGAGCGTCCAGAATCTGGCGGCGCATTCCAGGAAGGTTTTACAGCCTCGCTTAGAGGCAAACTGGCCAGGAATGTTGTAATTGTATATAAAAAAATGAGGCATTGTCTCCGACAGAGTTCTTATTAAGGACGTTTAATTTGCTAAACAATAACTTATCTTATACTTTTACTGATTTTGACTTTAAACGGCTACAATTAACACTTAAGGGATTAAAAAATGACACTACAGGTAGGCTGTATACTCCTCCCTTAAAACCCATCCCTTATAATTCCAGGTTTTAGCATTTTGTTTTTCTCAAATCTAACGCCTCTATTATGACAAACAAACCACACAGCTGTATGGACTTAAACCTTTGATACACTTATGAATTGATGCCAAATTTATTTTCTACTTCTTATATTAAACGTCTTTATCGTCAAGTCCGCTGTAGTCTTTATGCTATTTGTGTTATAATGAAGAAATGCTACAGTGTGGTGCTCCCTCAGGTATATGAAATTTACAAGCTTAGGGTAACAGATTAACGTCTGTCATTTGCTTGTAAACTAAGTATATCAAGCACTTAAATATCAAGAAAGACATCTTCCTGGTTGTTAATGTAGCACTGTCTTCACCTTGCAGCACAGAACATCTTGCGGGACAACGCACTCCGCATGTTTTATAGTGAGTTGGGAATTTCAAAACAGACAGTTTTAAAAAAACAATGTTTAAAGCTGCTGGCCTCAAAGTTTCTACATTTTAAAATTTCGGAATTGTAAGTCTTTTCAAGAGGCTTAAATTCCTAATTAACAAGATTTCAAGTTATACATAAAGCAAGATATTATCAGTCGAAAACATTGAGACTCAAATGTTACGATTTCTCATATCAATTAGTTAAGATTTAATGAACTATATTTCAAGTTTTCAGGTTTGAACACTAAAAACTTTATCCCTGTTGAACAAAAGAATCTAACTTCACATATTTTAGTTTAGAGTATTAAACCTCTGACTGGGAACTGATGACTTTTAAATCCCTGGCTTCAGATTTGCGAGTATTTGTTTAAAGAAAATCAAATTTTCATACAGTAATCAATATATTTATCAGTCGTCACCACGCTAAGTTTCACTCTCGTATGCTAACTGGCTGGTGGTTGTACCAAGAAGAATAAAGTCCTGCTCATGACGTCACACTGACAGAGATTCCCTGGGCGGTGTGTGTGTGTGTGTGTGTGTGTGTGTGTGTGAATTACCGGGTTACTTAATGTATTTATTCAGAAAATATTTGTGCGTGTATTATTTTATTGGTTTATTATTTGTTCTTTATAAGAGAGGATTTTTTTTTGCATGGTCAGAAAGATTAATGATAATTTCAATTACTTGTTGAATAATTATTTCATTTTCACAGATCTTTCTTTCAATTTACATTTTGAATGCATTTATCTTTTCGATATAACCTGTGCATGACAATATTGTACGGTTAAGTTCATTGAATTATTGTTATTGTATAGTTTCCCTTTTTGTTTTGATGATTATGTATCTTTTAAGTTATATTTTGGTGTGAACTTTCCAAATCTCCTAGTACCTAAAAGATCGTTATCCTAAGTAAGTTGTACTGTGAGGGGGAGCTTGTTTAAAAGCCAAATATTAATATAGAACACACACACACAACTACTATTATTACTATTTTTTTTAAAGTGGCCTCCAGCCTCCCCCAATAACCACACCTTCGCAACCATTTTGTTACCTTCAAATTAACTATCCTAATACATAAGTAGCTACCCAGGCTGTGTTGAGTTAGTTGAGCCGCAGATCTATGAGGCATTCAGTGACTGTTGCCTCAAAGTCGATATCTGCGACTTTTATTACTACTACTACTACTACTAGTATTACTTCTACTGCTGCTACTACTACTACTACTACTTTGCTGTCACTCAGAATCGTGTTTAACGATCATCCAGCTATGATACAATGATGTGAGTTATTAAAGATGTCGACTTCGTCGGTGAGCTCTGAGGTGACTTTAGAGGACGATACGAGACCGAGACAAATGTTGCACGTGTGGAGGGCTACATCAAGTGCGGGAGGGGTGTCTTTCCGCTTATCTGCCTCGGTATACAGTCGGACTTACTCGAAAGTATTGACACCTTCTCGTGTGGTGCTCCTACAAGTGTTACAGTGTGAAGTGATCGTCTTCCAAATAAAGGGGTCGATTTGGAATTTTTTCAGGTTTGTCTTAAGACTACCCTAATATTATTTCCATTTTTCACCTACTTTACATTTACCATCCATTAGGTGACTGCAAAGTAGCTGCTTTGGCAGTCTTCTGTCATCCATGCGGGTAACATGGTCAGTCCAACGCAATTGTTCATTGATAATGGTTAACCTCGATGCTCCTGCAGTTGGTGTCAGTGAGAATACTGGCATTTGTTCTTTTGTCTTATCAGCGAATTCAGAGGATGGAACGTAGACTGCGTTGCTGAAAGTTGTGAAAGGCCTTGATGTGCCTCCTGTATGTTACCCATGTCTCACTGCCATACAGCAGGGTGTGGGGGAACTACTGCTTGATACACATACATTTTGTAGATAATTTCAGCCTTCTACAGCTGAAGACGCGGTTACAGATTCTGTCAAAGGCTTTAAGAAGCACATCTGATTCGACATTGAGTCTTTTCATCGATGTCAGCGGTGGTGGACAGGTGGGAGCCAAGGTACCGTAAGTGGGTAACATTAAAAAGGGTAGTATCGTTAAGCTTGATAGATGCTTGAGGTGTGGTTAACCCGGTGGCAGGCTGAAAGAGAATCTGAGTCTTACAATCATTCACCTCATGGTAGAAGTGTGCATACACATCTGCGTAGGTGTTCAGGATCTCCTGTAGGTCGCGCTCAGTGTAAGAAACGAGGGTGAGGTCGCATGCATACCAAAGTTCGTGATTAGAGCGGCCGACACATTTGTTCCTGCCTGGAGTCGTCTTATATTGAAAAAGGCTCTTCATCCGGTACCGGATGTCCACCCCGCCGGCTAAATTGGCACTGGCAAGAGTAAGGAAGGCAGCCAAGAAAATGGAAAAGAGAGTTGGTGCCAGTACACATCCTTGTTTTACCTCCGTTTGGATGGGAAAAATCTCAGACTGGATGCCATTCATGCCATCGAGGAGTTACCTCACAATGACAATGAATTTTGGTTGGCAGCCAAAAGGATTGAGGGTCCGCCAGAAGTCTTCCCTGTTGACTGAATCAAAGGCCTTTGTAAGATCAGTGAAGGCCATGAACAAGTCACAACGATTTTTTTCTGCACTTTTCCTGTATTTGATGAGCATCAAAGATCATGTCAGTGGTGCCAGCTGGTGGTCTAAGGCCACACTGAGATTCTGGGAAGAAGTTTTCCGCTTCAGGAAGAAGTCTGTTTACGAGGAATTGAACGGGAGATTCCGCAATAGTTGTCACAGTCCGGCTGTTCTCCCCTTTTTTTTATAAATATTGACGATGGAGCCGTCTTTAAGATTTTGGGGAATTTCCTCCTTCTCTCATATATTCTCCAGGAGAGTGGAGATAGCTGGTAAGCAGAGGTCCTCGTGCTTTATACACCTCGGTTGGGATTCAACCAGGCCCTGTAGCTTTGCTTGATGGCAGTACCTACCTCATCCTGAGATGAAGCATAGTTGAGGTGGGTTAACTCTGGGTGCTGAGGGACCTGCTAGGTAGTTAGGACATGCACAGGGGTTTCAGTTGAGCAGCAAATGGTAGTGCTCTTTCCAGCATTGACGGATGCCTTCTTCATCTTTAATTACGGAGTTACCATCGAATGAGTGGAGGGGCCACGTCATGAGTAGTTGGGCTCTATATTTGTTTAGTGGAATAGAAAAATTCACTCATTTTGTGGTGATCTGCAAGTTTTTTCGTTTTATACACTTTATTTTTCCACCATTCGTTCATTATTTTGTGAAGTTCATGCTGGACCACCGCTTTCTTCTAGTGGAGGGTATCAACTTTGGCCCAAGTCTGAGGGTTTTTCTGCCAGTCAGTGAGAGCAGCATGTTTACTATTGACGATGTTATGACCCTAAGGTTGATCGTTCCATTAACACAAATCTTTCAAATATATCAGTATTATTTATTGTATTATTAATCCCAAGTTCCCCCAACAAAGGTCAAGTTAACATGTCAAAACATAAACACGTCAATAAATATTTGAACATTTAATACACAAAATAGAATAAATAACAATAATAATTAGATGTTTGGAAGTGGCTGAGTAAGGACTGAAGGTCCAAGAAGATCACACAAAATCAATATCAAGCAATAACAAATCTCAATAGTCAAATGACAACTCCCAAAACACGAGAGAGGGAGTATACGCAACTTAAGACAGCTGTGCCGAGACTGACTACAGTGTACCAGCCTGCCACCGACGTCACCTCTCTACCGCCAAATACTGATGTATCATATCCAGATTGGCCAAAACGTAAACTTGTTCTACGTGTCCCTACTAACATTAGTTCCACTATCTTACCTATATAAAAACATACTACAATTAATATCACATTAGAGACAACTATTGCATTAATAAATACACAAAGTGATAATGTAATGAAAAAAATTTAATAGGTAAAAGAGGGCTCAATTGGTGTGGGCGAGTATTTAACGAAGCTCTCCGAGCCACCCGCACACACACCATCCGATCCAACATATTTAATACCCAGAACAGAAACTTATGGCGGACACTCGTAACATCCCCCTCCTTACTGAACAGATTTATTTCCCCTTAATATGTTTCACTTCTATATTGAAGGGCTGCAGTGCTAAAGCCAACCTAAGTAGCCTTGGATTCTTATTTCTCATTCTCTGTACAAATTGTAAAGGCTTATAATCTGTGTACACCTCTACTGTATATGGTGATCCCTCAACAGACACTCTAAAATTTTCTAAAGCCACCAAAAGCCCCAAAGCCTCCTTTATTCTGGTGTTATAACCACGCTGATGCGGTTTTAGTTTCACACTGTGGAAGCAAACTGGGTGTAATAATATTACACTGTAATATACCTTTTTCAAACTATAACAACACAGCACCCACACCCACATCACAGGCATCAACTTGAATCACAAAAGGCTTGTCAAAATCTGGCACTTTTAACACTGGACTGAAGGTTAATAGGTGTTTAAGGGTTTCAAATGCAACCTGACATGGCTTTGTCCACAAATACCTTCTTTTTGCGCTGACTAAGTCTGTCAAAGGGGCCGACACTTGCGCAAAGTTCTTACAAAACCTTCGGTAGAATCCTGCCATCCCTAGGAACCTACGCAGAGCTTTTCTATCTGCAGAAGGCGGGAGTCGTTGTAGAGACTATCTTTGCGCTGAGTGGAGCCACCCACCCTTAGCCCACTACATGGCCAAGGTAGGTGAGTGTTGCCTGGCCAAACTCACTTTTGGCCAGGTTGACATTAAAGTTGTACTCCGAAAGGCGGGTGAAAAGAGCACGAAGTCGCTCCGTGTATTCCTCACAGGTAACTCCTGTCACTCACAGGTCATCCAAGTAGGCGCAGACACCAGGAAGCCCAGAATTCACCACATTCATAGCCCTTTGGAATGTCCCAGGGGCACTGCGATGCTCAAAGGGGAGGACTTTGTACTGCCAAAGCCCATCAGGAGTGACGAAAGCAGAAATCTTCCTCTTGGCAGGGCTGATCCTATAGGGTGCTTGCTTGATAGGGGTCGTCTCTGGTAGAAGTATCACCTGGTGTTCTAGAGGTTACAGGCCAGCGACACGTCTCCAAACAGGTGCTTGTATTCCTGTAACAGCCTCGTGACATCTTCAACCTGT
This sequence comes from Homarus americanus, assembly GCF_018991925.1. NCBI lineage: Eukaryota > Metazoa > Arthropoda > Malacostraca > Decapoda > Nephropidae > Homarus > Homarus americanus. The sequence continues at coordinate 3,493,769 of NW_024726107.1, forward strand.
ATCTGTGAAAGATGTAAATCTTTAGAAGAGGGATCAGCTAAAATCTGTGAATTGTATAGCTTTGCTGGAATCTCCACGAGGAAATCTTGCTCTTGTTCCTGTGTCTCTTGGGTCTCAAAGCTGTCAAAGGATCCCTTCCATCATGCCTGAAAACCAACTAGAAAAGACTAAAACCAAGAGCATCCTGACAACTATCCCTAATGGCGAATAACATGAGTGGTAGTCCTTCATCCCACTCCGTCTCATTCTCCCTACAGTATTTGTTTAACATGGATTTGAAGGTCTGATGAAACCGTTCAATGGCCCCCTGAGATTGTGGGTGATAAACAGTAGACAGATATTGCTGAATGACCAACTCATTCATGACTTGCTGGAAAATAGGCGACGTGAAATTATTTCCCCTGTCGGACTGTACAATCTTTGGAATGCCATATTGGGTGAAAAAAATGAACCAGAGCCTTTACATTTTTAGCAGCGTTTCGTCTAAGTGGTATAACCTCTGTAAAGGCTTATGATCTATGTACACCTCTACTGTATATGGTGAACCCTCAACATACACTCCAAACTTTTCTAAAGCTCAGAAATTGGTTGCGACTAAGACTTTTTGGGAGAGGACCAACACAGTCAATTATTACCTTACTGAAGGGGCCTTCTATTGCTGGAATAGGCTGTAAAGGGGCTGGTTTGATCGGCTGATTAGGTTTACCTGTCATTCGTGACAAGTCTTGCAATACTTTTCCACATCCCTCTCCAAGCCAGGCCAATAAAAATGAGGTAATATCTTATGGTAGGTTATCCTAACACCAAAGTGTCCTCCCAGAAAATCGTGTGTCAGTCTCAAGATCTCTCCCCTATGACATTTTGGGACAACTCTTTGCCTAACCACATGCCAGTTTTCCCCAGCAGGCACCGAGGATGGTCAAAATTTCATCATTAAAAGGCCAGAGTCCGAATAGTAACAAACAGGCACGTCATCAGCTTCCTACCTGCTTACAGCACTGTTACTCAGCTCTAACAACTCTGGATCACTTTCCTGGTCAGAAATTAAGCTTTTCCTATTTATGGGTACTTGTTCTATTGGGATTACATCAACACTCGATGAGAGTGAGTTGTCAAAGACGTCACCAGTGACATTAGGGGGATCATCGCCGCTGGCGCCACTGGCTTCCGTCAAATACGACTCGCTGTCATCAACAGAATTGTCTTGAAACACATATCGGTCCCTAATACCAAAGTCATTTACATCACAAACTACACCACTTGTGTCAGCTACATTAGGAGCAGGGTCAACACGAGTATTCTTCTCATCTCTAAGCGACATAGTTCTGGTAACAACACAGGCAGGGAATAAACCAGGATACTGATCTTCAAGCAATTCAGTGTTAATGTCCACCGTAGGAGTCGTGGACACTACAGGATCCGGCATTACCATTAGCTGGCAAGATGGTAACACCAGATACAGGGAGAGAGTCTTGAATAATTGAGCCATCTTCTCGAACTGTTTAGTGATGTCAGTACAGAAAGTTAAGAAATATGGAGTGAACATATAGATTAACTACAGATCTGGTACTTGGGGGGGAGGGGGGGGGAGAGGGGGGACAGGTCTTTTGAACAGTCTTCTGACATGATATTAGTGCCAACAAAGTCCTTCCCACGGTTCGGATGTCTTTCGTATCTTGGTGCTTAGGGCCGCTCCTCCCTTCGGCTAGTCATAATCTGCAAATGTTTTATACACCCACCACGTGGTCCTGGTAGGTCTTTCATCTCACATTAGGCGTTGTGGAGGGTTCTTGTTCCTTATCTGATGTAGCTGGGGATTCTTAATTCCTCCCCTGGTGAAGTAGGGATTCCTCATTTCTCTCACGATGTAGTTTTATCTTGGTTTTTCATCCGGTGTTGGTGGTGAGTGTATGGTGGACGCTGGGTGTCTGAGGTCCGTATCAGCTGACCATTGACCGCGGAGCACTTGATTGTCACTGTCTAACAGTTATTTCCATTCTTTCAAGTAAAAATTGTCACTTCTGTATATCAGCTGTGGATTAATCGTTAATATTTACTCTGTATTGTTGTTGGTAGGGTGTTCATAAATTCTGCTGGTAGGGGAAGATGGGGTAAAGGAGGTGGACAACAGTCTGGTCCTGGTGGTCCATAGGCGCCGAGTATAAGTCTTCACTCCATGGGAGCTGTGGACGAAGTACATTTTAGAAGCTGTGTGGCAAGGGTGAGCACGTGGTACAACACTTAATTACAATGCCTACCACTATCACCATCACCACCACCCTGACTACCACCATCACCACCTCCACCACCATCACCACTACGACTACCACTATCACCACCACGAGTGCCACCATCACTATCACCACCACGAGTACCACCATCACCACCACGATTACCACCATCACCAACATGAATACCACCATCACCACCATGAGTACCACCATCAGCACCACCAACACCACCATTACCACCACGAAAACCACCACCACCACCACGAGTACCACCGTCACCTCAACCATCACCACCACGAGTACCAGTATCACCACCACTTCTATCACCATCACCATCACTTCTACCACCATCACCCCTACAAGTACCAGCATTATCACTAACATCATCACCACTAGGTTGTATACTCGCGCAATGTGTAAATGTATACAGCTTATCACACTACTCACTGCACGTATGTACTGTACACCGAGGAAGAGAAAATATAATTGAAGTTAATAATAATAATAATAATAATAATAATAATTAACGGTTTATTGAAAAAGTTCTGCAGCCCGAAGGCTGAAAGTATACATTGGACATAAATGACTTATTACATACATTGGTGGTTTAACAAAAGCCTTCATTAGAGAAAGGTAAAGGAACATACAGTGAATATACAGATTAATGTAGGATTGTACGTGTTGAACAGCAAACACGTAGTGTAGTAGTTCCCTCAGATGGTGTTATGAGGGACCTGACGTGGTGTAATAATTCCCTCGCAGATGATGTTATGAGGGACCACGTGGTGTAGTAATTACCTCACAGATGGTGTTATCAGGGTCCTCACGTGGTGTAGTAATTCCCTCAGAGATGGTGTTATTAGGGACCTGACGTGGTGTAGTAATTCCCTCACAGATGGTGTTATGAGGGACCTGACGTGGTGTAGTAATTCCCTCACAGATGGTGTTATGAGGGACTTGACGTGGTGTACTAATTCCTTCACAGATGGTGTTATATGAGTGAGGTTTGGTCCCAGGCCTTCCTATCGTAGACGGATTAACACATCACTGGTTGTTGTTGGGTCTCATGGGTACCTGGGACCTCACTGTGTGAAGGTTAACTTGGGTACGACTGTTACTGTTGAGTTGTTCTCACTGACTTAAGCACTGTTCACCACTGTTCACCTCTGTTTAACACTGGTTCCATTCCTTTCCTAAATGAAATTGTAACTTCTGGCGAGAACTTGTTGATATTCCGGTGGGGAGGAGGGTTCAGGGGAGGGGGTTGGTATGGGCCAACTTAACAGTTGACCTGGCTGCTCTGAGAGGAGCGCCAGGTACGTCTTGACCCTTCGGTGGTCAAGGATGTAGTGTGTGTGTGTGTGTGTAATAATAATAATAATAATAATTAACGGTTTATTGAAAACGTTCTGCAGCCCGAAGGCTGAAAATATACATTGGACATAAATGACTTATTACATACATTGACATTGGTGGTTTAACAAAAGCCTTCATGAGAGAAAGGTTAAGGAACATACAGTGAACATACAGATTTATGTAGGTGTTAAACAGCAAACTCGTTGTGTGTTAACTCCCTCCCAGATGGTGTTAGGAGGGACCCTTCGTGGTGTAATAGTTCCATCACAGATGGTGTTATGAGGGACCTGACGTGGTGTAGTAATTCCCTCACAGATGGTGTGAACCTCACGTTTTGTAGTAATTCCCTCACAGATAGTGTTATGAGGGGCCTGACGTGGTGTAGTAGTTCCCTCACAGATGGTGTTATATGAGTGAGGTGCGGTCCCAGGCCTTCCTATCATAGGCGGATTAACGCATCGCTGGTTGCTGTTGGGTCTCACGGGCAGTTATCACTGGGTACCTATGACCTCACATGGTGAAGGTTAACTTGGGTACGACTTAGCTGTTACTGTCGAGTTGTTCTCGCTGACTTGAGCACTGCTCACCACTGTGCACCTCTGTTCAACACTGGTTCCTTTCCTTTCCTAAATAAAATTGTAACTTCTGGCGAGAACTTGTTGATATTCCGGTGTGGAGGAGGGGTTCAGGGGAGGGAGTTGGTATGGGCCAACTTAACAGTTGACCTGGATGCTCCCAGAAGAGCGCCAGGTACGTCTTGACCCTTCAGTGGTCAAGGATGACGTTGTGTGTGTGTGTGTGTGTGTGTGTAATAATAAATAATAGTAATAATAATAATTAACGGTTTATTGAAAAAGTTCTGCAGCCCGAAGGCTGAAAATATACATTGGACATAAATGACTTATTACATACATTGGTGGTTTAACAAAAGCTTTCATTAGAGAAAGGTAAAGCAACATACAGATTAATGTTTACAGTGGAGGTCACGTAGATCTTGTGTGCTGAGGTATTGAACAGCAAACATGTAGTGTAGTAACTCCCTCACAGATGGTGTTATGAGGGGCCTGACATGGTGTAGTAATTCCCTCACAGATGGTGTTATGAGGGGCTTGACGTGGTGTAGTAACTCCATCACAGATGGTGTTATGAGGGGCATCACGTGGTGTAGTAATTCCCTCACAGATGGTGTTGAGGGACCTGGCGTGGTGTAGTAATTCCCTCACTGATGGTGTTATGAGGGACTTGACGTTGTGTAGTAATTCCCCCACAGATGGTGTTGTGAGGGACATCATGTGGTGTAGTAATTCCCTCACAGATGGTGTTATGAGGGGTTTGACGTTGTGTACTAATTCCCTCACAGATGGTGTTATGGGGGGCCTGACAATTTGTAGTAATTCCCTCACAGATGGTGGTGTTATGGGGGACATCACGTGGTGTAATAATTCCCTCACAGATGGTGTTATGAGGAGCCTCACATGATGCTGTAGCAACTCATTCACTACGTGGTGTCGTACCATCATGGGACACCACGTGGTCTGGTGTCACAGGACCTCACTCACTCAAGTGAGTGAGGTGTGGTTCCCAGGCCTCCCTATCGTGGACGGATTAACACATAGCTGGTGTTGTTGAGAAACACGGGCAGTTATCATTGGGTACCTGGAACCTCACTGTGTGAAGGTTAGCTTGCGTATGACTCAGCTGTTATTGTTGAGTTGTTTTTCACTGACTTAAGCACTGTTCACCATTATTCAACAGTGGTTCCATTCCTTTCCTAAATGAAATAGTAACTTTTAGCGAGAACTTGTTGATATCCCGGTGGGGAGGAGGGGTTCAGGAGAGGGAGTTGGTGTGGGCCAACATAACAGTTGACTTGACAGCTCCCAGAGGAACGCCAGGTATGTCTTGTCCTTTCGATGGTCAAGGATGTGTATGTGTGTGTGTGTGTGTGTGTGTGTGTGTGTGTGTGTTTGTGTGTGTGCACAGGATATTTAATATTAAGGTAATAAAATGGCGGCGAAGGTGTGTGTATTTGGGGAGGCTGGAGGCCACGTTAAAAAAAAAAAGTAGTAGTAGTAGTAGTAGTAGTGGCGGCGTGGCGTGGCGTGGGTGTCGTGGAACGTCCTCCCTGATCTAAAGTGTTATTGGTGGGGACATATTCGCTGTGTGGGAGCGGGAATTTAACAATGTGTCGGTGAATATCGGATGTCACCCTAAGCATTGCCACCCAAGGTTTCTTCTCATCCCTTACGGCATAAATTGTAAATATTCCGTGTGTTCACCGGCGATCACCAAGCGAGTGGTGACCTGGCGGCGCTGGGTCAGTGGAATAACGCGAGGCTCGGAGCCAAGGTCAGTGTCGATAGGCCTACTTTGACAGGGGTGGTCTCGAGGCTTTCGCCCCTATGGGGCCGAGAGTGCTGCCCATGCGGTCGCCTCCCCACCATAGTAACGGTCACTTCATGTAGGGTCTCGACGAACCAAGTGAGTATATATAGCTGATATTACACCAGTGAGACCATATATATAGTGGTTATTTGTGCCAAGGATGTATAAACAAGTGCTTGGTGTGACAAACTCTTGTCCATAGTGTATCATTCTGATGTATGGATGGTCGCCATTAGGGGGGGGTAACCTACACACCCACGTGCGCACGTATGCCCTTGCTACCTGGACACAGCAGTCCAGCCTGTCACCTCTCCGCCCTTCCCTCATAAGAACCAGTATTATCTTGTGCCTGGGGCCAAATCATATGTTCGGAGGCGGACGTAACTGCCGCCCAAGGTGCAGATCATTATGCCGGGTGACAGACATTGTTGTGTCTGTTCTAACCAGAACCAAAAATGCACTAGCTGTGTTTGTGTGAGAAACAACCGACCATGTGTGTCTTGCATAAAGGGAAACAATTGCCGCAACCCTTATAACCTTCATGGCAGGGAGCTGTCACAGGAGGCCACATTGGATATCGCCAGGACCCAGCAGCCCGCTGATATCCTAAACGATAGCAGTGAGTCTACTCATCCTGAAAATGTAGTACCAATAAACGCTGCTCCAATAGTAGCTGATGTCCACGAGGTGAATGAGAGACAGCCACCACAGTGGAATGGCATGTAGATGAAAAATGCAGACATATGGGTTCAAAAAACATACTCAGAAATTGGCAGGTGGTCGTCAGCAAACCTGTTTGAACCACCTAAGTGTGCGGCCACCAAAGAAATGATTCGGGAGATGATTAGTCTCATAACTGAGTACACTCAAGACAGCCTCCTTGCCCCGTTAGCTCTTCATATACTTTCAATAATACCACATCTATTCTGTCAGAGGACACACACAAAGACTAAGCACAAAGAAAATGAGGCAGCAATGAAGAGAAGACTGACACTGTGGCAGAAGGGGGCCCTTGATGATCTCCTATGTGAAGCAGGAACACTGCAGGAGAGACTAAAATCTGCAGGAGACGGAAAGCAAAACACTGATGATGCTGCAAGAAAGTTTGGAAACAAAATGCGTGTGGGAAAAGTGTCTTTGGCGGTAAGATCTCTCACAGAGGAATCCACCGGTGGGGTCCTGCCAATAAACAGAGAGACATTAAAACAACTGAAAGAAAAACATCCCTCTGCAAGTGATGACGAAGGCATCAAGTTTCAGGGTGCCTATATCCCACCAAATGCTGTCCTGTTCGAGAAAATAACAGGAGGGATGGTGTGGAAAAAGGCACTGAAGACTCAGGGAAGTGCCGGCCCTTCAGTTGTGGATGCAAACGAATGGAGAGTCATCCTCAGCACTAACAAATTTGGCCCCGCAGCAAGTGATCTCTGCACGGCCATTGCCGTCCTTGCAAGAAAGCTGGCATCCTCATGCCGCCATCACCTTCATCCTCTGACGGCCTGCCGCCTCATTCCCCTGGATAAGAATAAAGGATGTAGGCCAATAGGAGTGGGGGAAGTGCTGAGGCGAATCATCGGAAAATGCATAATGGAGGTGGTAAAGGACGATGTAAGGGCAGCAGCAGAGAACCTGCAAGTTTGTGCCGGCCAACAAGCTGGAGGGGAAGCTGCCATTCACGCAATGAGAACGATATTTGAGCAATGTGATTGTGAGGCCGTTCTCCTGGTCGACGCTTCAAACGCATTCAACATACTTAACCGCAAGGCCGCACTGCACAACATCAAGATCAAGTGTCCAAGCTTTGCAATGTACGTTGAAAACTCCTATAGGAATCCATCAGACCTTTATATAGTAAACAACAAGGCCCTAAGAGGTGATACCATCTTACAGTCAACCGAGGGAACAACACAGGGGAACCCTGTTGCAATGGCAATGTATGCAATAGGCCTATCAGTGCTCCAACAAGAAATAAAATTTGAAACAACTGGGGTCAAACAAGTGGCATATGCTGACGACCTTACAGGAGCAGGAAAAGTGGAGGGCATCAAAAAGTGATGGGACTTGGTAACATTGCGAGGTCCACAAATAGGGTACCACCCAAACGCCAGCAAGTCCTTCCTCATAGTGAAGCCAGAACATTATGAACGGGCAAAGGAGGTTTTTGGCGGAAGTGAGGTCAAAATAACTAGGGACGGCCAAAGACATCTAGGCGCAGTAATTGGCACTACGGACTTCAAGACCGAGTACATAGCGGGAAAGGTGAATGAGTGGGTTAGTGAAATCCAAGCTCTGTCTGAGATTTCTAACACAGAGCCACATGCGGCTTTCGCTGCATTCACTCATGGAGTCAAGCATCGTTGGAACTACCTGATGCGCACTATCCCCTATAACGGACCCCTCCTCCACCCTCTGGAAGAAGCTATCAGTGTCAAGTTCATTCCCAAATTAGTGAAACACACTCACTTAACCCCAGCAGAAAGAGCACTTCTTGCACTTCCATCAAGACTGGGAGGGATGGGACTAACCAATCCAGAGGAGATTGCAGCCACCGAACATCAAAATTCACTTAAGCTCACGGCAGCCCTCACGGACCACATAATAGTCCAGAACGCAACAGGGGAGGTTGAGACCAGTGAAGTAAACGAGATTCGTAGGTCCATTACGACAGATCGACAGCACTGCCAAAATGATAAGTTGCAGCAACTGTTGCTGCAGGTTCCAGAAAATTTGAAAAAAAAGTAGCTATAGCGTAGGAGGTGGGCGCCTCGAACTGGTTAACTACGTTACCGATAAGGGCAAATGGTTTCAGTCTTAACAAACAAGAATTTACAGATGCCATTGCTCTAAGGTACGGTCGGCCAGTAGAAGGTTTGCCCTCCCAATGCGTGTGTCGCTCTTCCTATGACGGCGATCACGCCATGGTGTGCAACAAAGGGGACTTCATATGCATGAGGCATGACGAAGTAAGGGACATTACAGCAAATATGTTGAAGGAAATCTGCCGGGATGTCATGGTAGAACCGACCCTCCTTCCATTGGATGGTGAGATCTTCCAACATAGGACTTCAAACACATCTAACGAAGCCCGTGTTGACGTCAGTGCTCGAGGATTCTGGACGCGAGGACAGCGAGCTTTCTTCGACATGAGGATTTTTGATCCCATGGCCGCATGTCACCATAACCTAGCTCTCGATGCTGCACATAGGAGGAACGAGAACGACAAGATAAGGGCATATGGGGAGAGAATCCAAAACGTTGATCAAGGCAGCTTCACTCCTCTAGTGTTCACAACCTCTGGTGGGATGGGACCAAGTGCAAGATGTTTCTACGCCAGACTTGCGTAGGTGATCTCCGAACAGAAGCAGCAGCCCAGAAGTTTCGTTACAGCCTGGATGAAATGTCGACTGTCTTTCTCTCTCCTTCGGTCGGCTTTGCTCTGCCTCAGGGGAACGAGAGCTTCTGTCCCAATTCCGACAACTGCTGCAGATATCGACTATGAGGCTAATGTCACTGAATGCCGCATAGATCTGCGGCTCAACTAATTTAACACAGATAGGGTAGCTACATATGTATTAGGACATTTAATATTAAGGTAATTAAATGGTGGCGAAGGTGTGGCTATTGGGGGAGGCTGCAGGCCACGTTAAAAAAAAAAAAGTAGTAGTAGTAGTAGTAGGAGGATGTATGCCTATAGGGGTGGGGAAATGCTGAGGCGAATCATCGGAAAATGCATCATGGAGGTGGTAAAGGATGATGTCAGGGCAGCGGTAGGGATCATGCAAGTCTGTGCTGGCCACCAGGCTGGAGGGGAAGCTGCCATTCACGCCATGAGAACGATATTTGAGCAGCGTGATTGTGAAGCCGTTCTCCTGGTTGACGCTTCCAACGCAATCAACATACTTAACCGCAAGGCCATACTGCACAACATCAAGATCAAGTGTCCAAGCTTTGCAATGTATGTTGAAAACACCTATAGGAATCAAACAGACCTCTATATAGTAAACACCAAGGCTCTAGGTCAACTGAGAGAACAACGCAGGGGGACCCTGTTGCAATAGCAATGTACGCAATAAGCCTATCCGTGCTCCAACACACAATAAAATTTTAAACAACCGAGGTCAAGCAAATGGCGTATGTTGACGACCTTACAGGAGCAAAGAAAGTGGAGGACATAAAAAAGTAGTGGGACCTGATACCATTAAATGGTCCACAAATAGAGTACCACCAAACCACTGCCAGCAAGTCCTTCATTATTGTGAAGCCAGAACATTATGAACGGGCAATGGAGGTGTTCGGTGGAAGTGATGTCAAAATAACAAAGGATGGCCAAAGACACCTAGGTGCAGTAATCGGCATGACGGTCTTCAAGACCGAGTACGTAACGGGAAAGTGAGTGAGTGGGTTAGGGAAATTCAAGCTCTGAGTGATATTGCTAACACAGAGCCACATGCGGCTTTTGCGGCATTCACACATGGAGTCGAGCATCGGTGGAACTACCTAATGCGCACTATCCCTGATATCGGACCCCTCCTCCACCCTCTGGAAGAAGCTATCAGCGTCAATTTCATTCCCAAATTAGTGAAACATCTTCACTTAACCCCAGCAGAAAGATCACTCCATGCACTACCACCGAGACTGGGTGGAATGGGATTATTGACCAATCCAGAGGAGATTGCTGCCACCGAACATCAAAACTCAGTTAAGCTCATGGCAGCCCCCACTGACCACACACTAGCTCAAAACGCAACAGGGGAGGTGGATACCAGCGAAGTAAACAAGATTCGACGGTCCATTACAACAGAACGATAACACGGCCAAAGTGATAAGTTGCAGCAACTGACGGTGCAAATAACAGAGAATTTGAAAAAAAGTATCTATAGCGTCAGGAGATGGGCACCTCGAACTGGTTACCTATGTTATCGATAAGGGCAAATGTTTTCAGTCTCAATAAACAAGAATTTACAGATGCTATTGCTCTAAGGTACGGTAGGCCAGAAAAATTGCCCTCCCAATGCGTCTGTGGCTCTTCCTATGACGTCGATCACGCCATGCTGTGCAAGAAAGGGGGTTTCATATGCACGAGGCAAGACGAAGTAAGAGATCTCTCAGCAAATATATTGAAGGAAATCTGTCATGAACTGACCCTCCTTCTATTGGACGGTAAGAATTTCCAACATAGGACTTCAAACACATCCATCGAAGCCCTTGTTGACGTCAGTGCTAGAGGGTTCTGGACGAGGGGACAACATGCCTTCTTCAACATCAGGATTTTTTATCCCGTGGCCGCATGTCACCATAACTTAGCTCGCGATGCTGCACACAGGAGGAACGAGAATGACAAGATAAGGGCATACAGGGAGAGAATTCAGAATGTTCATCAAGGCAGCTTCACTCCTCTGGTGTTCACAACCTCTGGTGGGTTAGGACTAAGTGCAAGATGCTTCTATGCCGGACTCGCTGGGGTGCTATTCGAACAGAAGCAGCAGCCCAGAAGTTATGTAACAGCCTGGATGAGATGACGACTCTCCTTCTCTCTCCTTCGGTCTGCTTTGCTCTGCCTCAGGGGAACGAGAGCATCGGCCCCAAACCAACACCAGTTGCAGATATTGACTATGAGGCAACAGTCACTGAATGCCTCATACATCTGCGGCTCAACTAACTCAACACAGCTAGGATAGCTACTTATGTATTAGGATATTTAATTTTAAGGTAATAAAATGGCGGCGAAGGTGTGGCTATTGGGGCAGGATGTAGGCCACGCTAAGTTAAGTAGTCGTAGTTACTGAATGCCGCATAAATCTGTGGCTCAACTAACTCAACACAGCCAGGGTAGCTACTTAAGTATTAGGATAGTTAATTTTAAGGTAATATAATGGCGGCGAAGGTATGGCTATTGGTGGGAGGCTGGAGGCCTCGTTTAAAAAAAATAAAAAGTAGTAGTAGTGGTAGTAGCAGTAGTATTTGTATTAGTGTGTAATAATAATAATAATAATAATAATAAACGGTTTATTAATAGAGTTGCAGCCGGTGGCTGAAAATATACAAACTTACATTTGATTTAGACGTAATGATATGCGTTGAATACATTTACAGGGCTGTATAGTACATAAATCAGTTGTTCATTATTTTAACAATAGATGGGATGGTGCTATTCTTATATCTATCAGTGTGGGCTCTTATGGGCTGAATTTTGTTGTAGTGGTGGACTGCGCGAGGTGGGCGGGGGACTACCGGTGGCAGGAGGTGGCGATGACGAGGATGGTGCAGCAGTCCACTGCCAAACCTTCTTAGTGCTTGGTGGTGGAGGTTACTGAAGGATGGCATTTCCAGGGTGGAGAGAGAGTTGTTGTAGCCGGAGTAGTCTGCTCCGAACATGATCCTGCAGGCCCTTTTCTGTACCTTTCTTGCTGACGTTGTTGGGTCGAGTTGAGAGAAGACGACCAGGTTGATGACGCATACGTTAGTTTGGGGAGAATAAAGGCGTCGTAGATAGTCCTCAGCTCTGGCGTGGGTGTCCCAAGTGACCTCAGTCATCGTAGCATGTAGAGTGGGAACGAGGCTGCCATGATTGCGTTGTTTACATGGGCCTTCCAGTCCAGTTTATGGTCTATGGTAACACCTAGGAGTTTGGCAGACTGCACTAACATGAGAGGATGGGCACCCACTGTGACTGCTGGAGCTTGCACTGGAGTGGTGGCGGTGTTGATGTGCATGACTACGGTTTTGGTGTGGTTGATGGTGACCTTGTTCTCCGCAGTCCTTGCCTGTAGCCTGTCCAGGGTGCCTTGCAGCGATGAGTAGTCCGGTGAGGTGTTGTCCACTGTAACCCCCACAGTGCAGTCATCCACGTACTTCCACCTGTGAGGAGTGTCCGATAGAGCGTCGTTGATGAGGATCAGGAAGCACAGTGGTCCCATCTTGGTCCTCTGGGGAACACCGCAGGTGAGGTGTTGGAATGTGGAGACAGAACCCTGGTTCCTAATGCCTGTGTGTGTGTGTGTGTGTGTGTGTGTGTGTGTGTGTGTGTGTGTGTGTGTGTGTGTGTGTGTGTGTGTGTGTGTGTGTGTGTGTGTAAGTTACAGTGGTATTTTAAGATTAGCTTATTGGCTATAAATACTGGCTTTCGATTAGTTGTTGTAAATCATTGGTTGGGTAAAGTTGTGTTTGGTGTTGTCGTTCCTGATGGTATGTTCATATGTGTTATGTTCTAGGTAATAAGTTCAATATACAGGAGCGAACACAAACACCTGTATAGATTTTGTAGGTTCGATTTACTGGATAAGAGATATGTACACAAGGGGAGTAGTGCCCTCCGACCTGTCTGCTTGTCAACTGCTCTATAGACGACGTATGGCAAGTGATACATTAGCAGCTTCCATACGTCGCCAGGCACATTAATTAAGCATGTGGGACATGGTAATAACATTGCCACACGCTGCTAGCTAGGCTAAATAAATAATACATAAATGGAGCACATACATAATATACATAGCATAATATAAATACAGCATACAGAATATACATACACCTCCCTCCCCCCTATACGCTCATAGCAAAGTCTTGAGCGGACCTTTTCTTCTGGATCCGTTCTGAGTGTCGAGGGACTAGATCACTGGGAAGGGTATGGGGCTCAACACTGGTGGCGGGGTCAGCAGAAGGCATTGTTACGGGGCGGAGAAAACGGCGGTTCCTCCACCACACACGACCACTGGGTAACCGCACCTGGTAGTCCCGTGACCTACCGAGACTCATGACTACGCCTACTTTGTCCCAACGTAGGGAGGTCGGGTCCTGAACACGGACTTGGGTGCCGACACTCAACCTGGGGAGAGAACGGGCGTGGTCGTTGTAGCGGGCGACGACGTCTTGAACACGTTCGGCGATCACAATCCTCTGTCTTGGCCTGCCACTCCTTGGAGAAGGATTGAGGGTGAGCAGGGACACAAGAACGAAGGGGGCGTCCATACAAAACCTGGGCAGGGGAGCGTCCGGTGTAGTTAGGTGTGTTGCGGAGTTCAAGAAGACCCCGGTCGAAGGCCTCGCAGTCAATGTTCCCAGAAGGGGCCACCTTAAGGATGAGGTGCTTCAGGGATTTGACAGCAGCCTCAGCGTGGCCGTTGGACTGCGGGTAATGGGGCGATGACAACACATGCCGGACTCCCCATCGGTCGAGGAACACAGCAAAGTCCCGGCTTGTGAACTGAGGCCCTCCGTCGGTTCGCAGGCGCACAGGAACGCCCACGTCACGGAAGTAGTGGCGGAACTTGCTGATGGTGGCGGCAGACGTCGTGTCATTACCGCACTTGATGACAACCGGCCAACCAGAGAGACGGTCGACGATAACAAGGAAGGACTTTCCTGACACAGAGAAAAAGTCGGCCGACACAGACTCAAAGGGGCGGGTGGGGTTGTCGTCACTCATAAAGGGTTCCTGCTGCTGGCTGGGTTGTAATACGTGGCGGGGCTTACACACCTGGACAGCATTGGAGATGTCGGGGTCGATGCCAGGCCGGAACACAGTCTGTCTTGCACGTCGTTTGGTGGCCTCAGCTCCACGGTGACTGTCGTGAAGGCGAGCCAAGACGTGGGGACGTGATGCAGCAGGGACAACTACCGAAGGTGAGGTGTCACTGGCCAGAGGTAGGGGTAGGGCGGCAGCAAGGTAGTTGCTGCTCCCTTCGTGTACCCTGTTGGCGTATTTTACCTCCAGAATCGGTGTTGGGAAGTCCTGGGAGATGATGGCCAACTCTTGGCAATGTCTGTAGGACAGCAAAGGAGTCGGGACACCATTATGCACGTCAATCCAGGCCTGACACGACCTGTTGCCAAAGGTGACATGTGCATAGAGTGAACCTAGGGCTGGGGCCATCTGTGAACCATCTGCCGTGACGCAGAGGTCCTTGGGAGGCGGTCCTAGATCGCTTGGAGAGAGCCCCAAGCATTGCAAATGCTGGGGACCGATGACTGTAGCATCAGCGCCGGTGTCAGGCAACATCTGAAGACGGGATGACACACTGCCATAGGTCACGATGACACTGATGTACTGGGGAACTTTGGTCCTGGGATGCGAGGAGTACACATTCCTAATATGGCTCGTGCGTTGTCCAGGGTCGTCATGCTTCTGATTGGTAGACTGTGGGCGGCCCTCTCTGGTGGAAGGGAGCTGAAGCTTCCGCCGACGCTGTCCCTTGGGTTTGTTGGAAGGGCAACACTTGTCATTGTGGCCCAGACGACCGCACACATTGCACTGGACGTACTTGGCTGGGCACCGTACTGTGAGTGACCAGTGGCCCTTACGGTCACAACTGTTGCATGTAGACTCAGCAGCTGGACACACCTGTGTTCCGTGCTGCTTACCACAGTTGTTACAAAATGAACCGGGCGTGGACGTGGTGGGCGAAGGCGTAGGAACAGACTTCTTGTCCTTCTTGTACCGGGACACAGCGCGTACAGCTGTAGGGGGAGCTCGGATGGCAGAGGTGGCACACCTGGCAGCCTCATAGGAGCGACATATCGTCAACACATCCTTGAGAGAAGAGGAAGAGTCGAGGGAGGTGAGGCGTTGGACAAGTTCCTCGTCCTTAACACCCATCAGGATCACCTGCTTCAACTGGGTCTCCTCGCACTGCTGGTGGTGGCCTAGACATATATCTACCTCTTCCGAGGCTCTCTTAAGACGTACATAAAAGGCGTCAAAAGTCTCACCCTCCATCTGTCTGCAGCTAAACAATTCCCTCCTGCGCAGAGCTTCATTCTGCTGTCCTTTGATGTGCCGTTGTAGAATGTCCAGTACCTCCTCTACAGACAGCGAAGAGGTCGGAGGTACCTGCAGCGTATGTTCTAAGACACGCTGAATTTCCAAGGACAGGCACATACGCAGCTGGATGAGTTGTTTAGGCTGTGACAAACTCTGGAGATCCACCATTGTAGCATAATCAGTCCACCGTCGCCGCCATTCACGAAAAGTCTGGAAATTCACATCAGGCTTCAAGATGGGCGGTGTTTGAGCAGCTGCTTTAGGTGGGGCTGGTGGGCGTGAAGAGAGCATTGATGAGGTATCTGAACCATTCAGTACCGAGGCAGTGTTAGAGCCAGGGGCTTGGTTAACAGTGAGGCGAGATATCAAAGCTTCAAACCGTGCACTGTCTTCCAATCTCCGTTGGTGGTATCGTTCTGCCTCTGCTTGCCTTCTGTGTTCATCCGCCACACGTCTGTTAGCTTCATCCTCGCGCCTTTCATCTCTCATAAACTTCATTAAAGCAATTATCTCTGGAGACAACGCTGAATATCGAGGTGAAGGGCTGCGCGATGTTGTGGGAGCTGGAGCGTCATGGTCAGCCTGGTCATCCATCTCTGCGGAGCTATCATCCGACTGACTCATCCTGGCGGCTCTGGCTCCACGGCTACGTAAGGCACGAGACATAACTACTTCATCTGTGTACCGTGTCTTAAATCAGTGTTGACCGGTCAGCCCGTCGTATCAACAAGATCTCAGACAAAAATTAATTAAATACACAGATAAGTAGATTATATATATAAAATATATATAAGGGAGCCGCCGCGGTCAGTGAGTGTGTACGTGTGTGTGTGTCCCGGGCAGTGAGAGCGGTCTCCTCGAGCTGTGAAGGGGTGTGGAGACGACGCTGTGAGGGGGGGGGGGTGGAGACGACTACTAGCGGCAGTTACCCTCCAGGCTTCGCGAGGGGAGGTGTACTGAAGTCTACTCCTTACAAATGCCCAGAACATGCCGTGTACCTTGGGAATCCTTTAGAACAAGGTCACACATGAATGGCACTAAACACTTCACAGAAAATCACTGTCACTGACACTGCTCAAAGTTGCTAAATTCTTCGAGGAGGGGTGGCGGTTGACACAGGGCAAGGGGTCCATAAGCCGGCTTTCCACAAACTTTGCACTGTCACTCGTAATTATCCAGTAAAAGTACGCACTGCGCCATGTTCAATGTTCTGGGTAATAAGTTCAATATACAGGAGCGAACACAAACACCTGTATAGATTTTGTAGGTTCGATTTACTGGATAAGAGATATGTACACAGAGGGAAGTAGTGCTCTCCGACCTGTCTGCTTGTCAACTGCTCTATAGACGACGTATGGCAAGTGAGACATTAACAGCTTCCATACGTCGCCAGGCACATTAATTAAGCATGTGGGACATGGTAATAACATTGCCACACGCTGCTAGCTAGGCTAAATAAATAATACATAAATGGAGCACATACATAATATACATAGCATAATATAAATACAGCATACAGAATATACATACAATATGTATGGTGTGATGTGGCTGCGTTCGATGTCTTTAACCTGTGTAGCAAATTTGGTATACTCTCCCATTTCTTGCAAGGCGGGTCCGGGTTAGTTTCTTGGGTGCTGTCTGGAAGTGTCTTGTTTGTAGAAGTGTGATGCTGTCGTGTAGTGGTGGTGCCTCTTTTGTCATGTAAGTTTCTGACAACTTTGTAACTACATCTTGTTAGTCGTGATGAGATCCTTCATTATTATATTTTTGTACTGTTACGAGACTGACTAACTCATCAGGTTGTGTCATTTTAGGTTGGAGATAATGTCGTGTTTCATTCTTTCGTCTGTCGTCTTGATTGTCAACACTTCTTTATGGAAATAAATTTGTGACTTGTTTCGAGAGAGTTGTTATTGTTTCCCAATGGCTGCTAAGATATAAACTAATTAAGTACTTGATATCAATGTTGTTGATTCTTTAGTTGATCAGCAATCATTTCAATCGGTGTATTTCGGTGTGGAGAAGTCCCAGGTTGAAGACGTCTTGTAGGTGTTATGAAGACATATTTCAGCAGCAGCAATTTGCGTCTGTGAAGACGTTACTGGCAGCGGTAAATATCATCGAGTTTACTGTTAACTGTATTTGTAAATTTTCCGCGTTGCTCTCACTGAGGGTATCTAAGAAGGTTAAACAATTGTTACTGAGGACGAGGTGAGTGAGAATGACGAGGAGGGCTGCTTCCTGGCTCTCTGTAGGCGTCTTGGCATTTCTCACCCTGATTGTCACCTGATATTTCAAATAAAATTTTTATCCTTGTGACAGGATGGTTATCGTACTGAGTCAGCAGTTCAATTACCTTCCGATTCAATTCCTCATTGGGAATGCAATATATACCAGTAATATAACCATATCACCACCGAAGTGTCATAAAAACATAATGGTTTAACAAATATCTAGAACTCTAGACCATAAGAGGGCATAAACAGTGCTTATCATATCACAATCCCCCTGTAGTATGTGACGGCAGACCTACGTGGCAGATTTGAAAATTCCGTGGTGTATTAGGCAAGCCTAGGGCACACCCGTATGTGTATCTCTCTCCGTACACCACGTAGAAAATGCAGACATAAAAGAGTGCAGGTACTGTAAGTTCAAACGTCTTACTCTGTCTCAACACTGCCAGCAGGGCGTACACTGCTTTCACGTCCCACTATACTGTAAATTAACACATTAAATCCTCACTATAACCTGCAGCAAAATTAACGTCAACAATTTCCATCTAAATTTTATCATATTCATATCAGTCTCATCCACACCGTGTTGGTCTACACCTTAAACTTGCTAAGTACATGTACGAACAATCAAAGACAAAAGTCGTGTCGCGGTTTTGTCCGAAGAGTAAATATAAGTCGTAAAACATTATGAGAGCCGCCAGTATATGTGTGGTGCTACACACCTTCCAACACCCCAGTATGTGTGTCGCTACACACCTGCCAACACCCCAGGATTTGTCACTACACACCTGCCAACACCACAGGATTTGTCACTACACACCTGCCACCACCCCGTTATGTGTGTCGCTACACACCTGCCAACACCCCAGTATGTGAGTCGCTACACACCTGCCAACACCCCAGAAATGTGTCGCTAAACACCTGCCAACACCCCAGTATGTGTCGCTACACATCTGCCAACACCCCAGAATGTGTGTCACTATACACCTGCCAACACTTGAATCTCTGTCGTTACACACCTGCCAACACTCTAGTATGTGTGTCACTATACACCTGCTAACACCCCAGTATGTGTGTCGCTACACACCTGCAAATATCCCAGTATGTGTGACGCTACACACATGCCAACCCCCCCAGTATGTGTGTGTGTCGCTACACACCTGCCAACACCTCATTATGTGTGTCGCTACACATCTGCCAACACCCCAGTATGCGTGTCACTGCACATCTGCCAACACCCCAGTGTGTGTCGCTACACACCTGCCAACACCGCAGTATGTGTATCGCTACACACCTGCCAACACCCCAGTATGTGTGTCGCTACACACCTGCCAACACCCCAGTATGTGTGTCACTACACACCTGCCAACACCCCAGTATGTGTGTCACTACACACCTGCCAACACCCCAGTATGTCTGTCACTAAACACCTGCCAACACCCCAGTATGTGTGTCACTACACACCTGCCAACACCCTAGTAGGATGGTGTTAGAGACAAACAGACTAACAGGGAGGTGTGATAGACAAACAGATAAACAGGAAGGTGTGGTAGACAAACAGAAAAACAGGGAGGTGTGATAGACAAACAGACATACAGGGAGGTGTGATAGACAAACACATAAACAGGAAGGTGTGATAGACAAACAGACAAACAGGTAGGTGTGATAGACAAACACAGAAACAGGGAGGTGTGATAGACAAACACAGAAACAGGAGGTGTGATAGACAAACAGAAAAACAGGGAGGTATGATAGACAAACAGACAAACAGGGAGGTGTGATAGACAAACACAGAAACAGGAGGTGTGATAGACAAACGGATAAACAGGAAGGTGTGATTGACATACAGACAAAAAGGGAGGTGTGAGAGACAAACAGATAAACAGGGAGGTGTGATAGACAAACACATAAACAGGAAGGTGTGATAGACAAACAGACAAACAGGGAGGTGTGATAGACAAACACAGAAACAGGAGGTGTGATAGATAAACAGATAAACAGGAAGGTGTGATTGACAAACAGATAAACAGGGAGGTGTGATAGACAAACACAGAAACAGGGAGGTGTGAGAGACAAACAGATATAAAGGGAGGTGTGAGAAACAAACAGATAAACAGGAAGATGTGATAGACAAACACAGAAACAGGGAGGTGTGAGAGACAAACAGATAAACAGGGAGGTGTGAGAGACAAACAGATATAAAGGGAGGTGTGAGAGACAAACAGATAAACAGGAAGGTGTGATAGACAAACAGATAAACAGGAAGGTGTGATTGACAAACAGATAAACAGGGAGGTGTGATAGACAAACACAGAAACAGGGAGGTGTGAGAGACAAACAGATATAAAGGGAGGTGTGAGAGACAAACAGATAAACAGGAAGGTGTGATAGACAAACACAGAAACAGGGAGGTGTGAGAGACAAACAGATATAAAGGGAGGTGTGAGAAACAAACAGATAAACAGGGAGGTGTGATAGACAAACACAGAAACAGGGAGGTGTGAGAGACAAACAGACAAACAGGGAGGTGTGAGAGACAAACAGATAAACAGGAAGGTGTGATAGACAAACAGATAAACAGGGAGGTGTGAGAGACAAACAGATAAACAGGGAGGTGTGAGAGACAAACAGATAAACAGGAAGGTGTGATAGACAAACACAGAAACAGGGAGGTGTGAGAGACAAACAGATAAACAGGGAGGTGTGATAGACAAACACAGAAACAGGAAGGTGTGATAGACAAACAGACAAAATGAGAGGTGTGAGAGACAAACAGATAAACAGGGAGCTGTGAGAGACAAACAGATTAACAGGAAGGTGTGATAGACAAACACAGAAATTGGGAGGTGTGATAGACAAACAGATAAACAGGAAGGTGTGATAGACAAACAGACAAATAGGGAGGTGTGAGAGACAAACACAGAAACAGGGAGGTGTGATAGACAAACAGATAAACAGGAAGGTGTGAGAGACAAACAGATAAACAGGGAGGTGTGATAGACAAACAGACAAAAAGGGAGGTGTGAGAGACAAACACAGAAACAGGGAGGTGTGATAGACAAACACAGAAACAGGGAGGTGTGAGAGACAAACAGATAAACAGGGAGGTGTGAAAGACAAACACAGAAACAGGGAGGTGTGAGAGACAAACAGCTAAACAGGAAGGTGTGATAGACAAACACAGAAACAGGGAGGTGTGAGAGACAAACAGATAAACAAGAAGGTGTGATAGACAAACAGATAAACAGGAAGGTGTGATAGACAAGCACAGAAACAGGGAGGTGTGATAGACAAACAGATAAACAGGAAGGTGTGATAGACAAACACAGAAACAGGGAGGTGTGATAGACAAACAGATAAACAGGAAGGTGTGATAGACAAACACAGAAACAGGGAGGTGTGAGAGACAAACAGATAAACTGGAAGGTGTGATAGACAAACACAGAAACAGGGAGGTGATAGACAAACAGATAAACAGGAAGGTGTGATAGACAAACACAGAAACAAGGAGGTGTGAGAGGACAAACAGATAAACAGGAAGGTGTGATAGACAAACAGACAAAATGAGAGGTGGAGAGACAAACAGATAAACAGGGAGGTGTGATAGACCAAACACAGAAACAGGGAGGTGTGATAGACAAACAGATAAACAGGAAGGTGTGATAGACAAACACAGAAACAAGGAGGTGTGATAGACAAACAGATAAACAGGAAGGTGTGATAGACAAACAGACAAAATGAGAGGTGTGAGAGACAAACAGATAAACAGGGATGTGTGATAGACAAACACAGAAACAGGGAGGTGTAATAGACAAACAGATAAACAGGAAGGTATGATAGACAAACACAGAAACAGGGAAGTGTGAGAGACAAACAGATAAACAGGAAGGTGTGATAGACAAACACAGAAACAGGGAGGTGTGATAGACAAACAGATAAACAGGAAGGTGTGATAGACAAACAGACAAAATGAGAGGTGTGAGAGACAAACAGATAAACAGGGAGGTATGATAGACAAGCACAGAAACAGGAGGTGTGATAGACAAACGATAAACAGGAAGGTTATTAGACAAACGGGCAAAATGAGAGGTGTGTGAGAGACAAGCAGATAAGCAGGGAGAGTGCTGTTAGTAAAAGCACAGAAACAGGAAGTGTGATAGATGACAGATAAACAGGAAGGTGTGATAGACAAAAAGACAAAATGAGAGGTGTGAGAGACAAACAGATAAACAGGAGGTGTGATAGACAAACACAGAAACGAGGGTGTGATAGACAAACAGATAAACAGGGAGGTGTGATAGAAAAACACAGAAACAGGGAGGTGTGAGAGACAAACACAGAAACAGGGAGGTGTGATAGACAAACAGATAAACAGGGAGGTGTGACAGACAAACAGATAAACAGGAAGGTGTGATAGACAAACACAGAAACAGGGAGGTGTGATAGACAAACAGATAAACAGGAAGGTGTGATAGACAAACACAGAAACAGGGAGGTGTGATAGACAAACAGATAGACAGGAAGGTGTGATAGACAAACACAGAAACAGGGAGGTGTGAGAGACAAACAGATAAACAGGAAGGTGTGAGAGACAAACAGATAAACAGGGAGGTGTGAGAGACAAACAGATAAACAGGAAGGTGTGATAGACAAACACAGAAACAGGGAGGTGTGAGAGACAAACAGATAAACAGGGAGGTGTGAGAGAAAAACAGATAAACAGGGAGGTGTGATAGACAAACACAGAAACAGGTAGGTGTGAGAGACAAACAGATAAACAGGAAGGTGTGAGAGACAAACAGATAAACAGGGAGGTGTGATAGACAAACAGATAAACAGGAAGGTGTGATAGACAAACACAGAAACAGGGAGGTGTGATAGACAAACAGAAACAGGGAGGTGTGATAGACAAACAGATAAACAGGAAGGTGTGACAGACAAACAGATAAACAGGAAGGTGTGATAGACAAACACAAGAAACAGGAGGTGTGGGGACAAACAGACAAACAGGAAGGTGTGATAGACAAACACAAAAAACAGAGAGGTGTGATGAACAGAAACAGAGGGTGTGAGAGAAGTAGACAAACAGAAACAGGAGGTGTGAGAGACAAACAAGATAAACTGGAAGGTGATAGAAAACACAGAAACAGGGAGGTGACATAGAAACAGATAAACAGGAAGGTGTGATGAGACAAACACAGAAACAAGGAGGTGATAGACAAACAGATAAACAGGAAGGTGGATGAACAAACAGACAAAAATGAGAGGGTGAGAGACAAACAGATAAACAGGGAGGTGTGATGGACAAACACGAAAACAGGGAGGTGTGATAGACAAACAGATAAACAGGAAGGTGGATGAGCAAACAGAAAACAAGGAGGTGTGATAGACAAACAGATAAACAGGAAGGTGTGAGTGAGACAACAGACAAAATAGAGGTGTGAGACAAACAGATAAACAGGGATGTGTGACAAACAAGCAGGGAGTGTGATAGACAAACAGATAAACAAAAAAGAAGGTATGATGACCAAACACAGAAACAGGGGTGTGATAGACAAACAGATGACAGGAAGGTGTGATGAACAAACACAGAAACAGGGAGGTGTGAGAGACAAACAGATAAACAGGAAGGTGTGATAGCAAACAGACAAACCAGAGGTGGAGAGACAAACAGATAACAGGGGGTGTGATGAGAACAAGCACAAAACAGGGAGGTGTGATAGACAAACAGATAAACAGGAAGGTGTGATAGACAAACAGACAAAATGGGGGTGTGAGAGACAAACAGGATAAACAGAGAGTTTGATAGACAAGAAACACAAGAAACAGGGAGGTGTGATAGACAAACAGATAAAACAGGAAGGTGTGATGACAAAAAGACAAAATAGAGAGGTGTGAGAGACAAACAGATAAACAGGGAGGTGTAGACAAACAAACAGGAGGTGTGATAGACAAACAGATAAACAAGGTGTGATGGACAAACAGACAAAAGGGAGGTGTAAGACAAACAGAAACAGGGAGGTGTGATGAACAAACACAGAAACAGGAAGGTGTGAGAGAGACAAACAGATAAACAGAGTGAACAAACACAGAAACAGGAGGTGTGAGACAAACAGATAAACAGGTGGTGTAGAGACAAACAGATAAACAGGTAGGTGTGATAGACAAACAGATAAACAGGAAGGTGTGAGAGACAAACAGATAAACAGGTAGGTGTGAGAACAAACAGATAAACAGGTAGGTGGAAGACAAACAGATAAACAGGAAGGTGTGAGACAAAACAGATAAACAGGGTGTGATAGACAAACAGATAAACAGGGAGGTGTGAGAGACAAACAGATACAGGGAGGTGTGATAGACAAACACAGAAACAGGGAGGTGTGAGACAAACGATAAACAGGAAGGTGTGATAGACAAACCAGAAACAGGGAGGTGTGAAGAGACAAACAGATAAACAGGGAGGTGTGATAGACAAAACACAGAAACAGGTAGGTGTGAGACAAAACAGATAAACAGGGAGGTGTGATAGACAAATGAACAAAAAAGGAGGTGTGAGAGACAAACAGATAAACAGGGGAGGTGTGATGAACGGCAAAGCAGGGTAGGTGTGAGACAAACAGTAAACAGGAAGTGTGATAGAACAAGCAACAGGGAGGTGTGATAGACAAACAGATAAACAGGGAGGTGTAGAGACAAACAGATAAACAGAAGGTGTGATAGACAAACACAGAAACAGGGAGGTGATGAGACAAACGAACAAAAAGGAGGTGTGAGACAAACAGATGGAGGGTGTGAGAGACAAACACAGAAACAGGTAGGTGTGAGACAAACACAGAAACAGGAGGTGAGACAAAAACAGAAACAGGGAGGTGTGAGACAAAAGATAAAAGGAGGTGTGAAGACAAACAGATAAACAGGAGGTGTGATAGACAAACAAGAAACAGGAAGTGTGAGACAAACAGACAAAAAAGGGAGGTGTGATAGACAAACAGACAAAAAGGGAGGTGTAGAGACAAACAGATAAACATGTAGGTGTGATAGACAAACACAAAACAGGGAGGTATGAGACAAACAGATAAATAAGGGAGTGTGTGAGATAAACAGAAACAGGAGTGTGATGGACAAACAGATAAACAGGAAGGTGTGAGACGCAGAAAACAGGAAGGTGTGATGAACACAGAAACAGGTAGGTTGAGAGACAAACAGATAAACAGGGAGGTGTGATAGACAAACAGAGAAACAGGAGTGTGATAGACAAACAGATAAACAGGAAGGTGTGATAGACAAACACAGAAACAGGAGGTGTGATAGACAAACAGAGAAAAAGAGGTGAGAGAGACAAACAGATAAACAGGAGGTGTGATGAACAAACACAAAACAGGAGGTGTGAGACAAACAGATATAAGGAGGTGTGGTCAACAGATAAACAGGAAGGTGTGATAGACAACACAGAAACAGGGAGGTGTGAACAAACAGATAAACAGGGAGGTGTGAGACAAACAGATATAAAAGGGTGTGAGAACAAACAGATAAACAGGAGGTGTGATAGACAAACAGATAAACAAGGTGAGATGACGAAAAGATAAACAGGGGAGGTGTGAGGAACAACAAAACAAGGTGTAGAGACAAACAGATAAAAAAGGGAGGTGTGAGAACAAACAGATAAACAAGGAAGGTGATGGAAAAAGAGAGAAAAAGGGAGGTGGTGAACAAACAGATAAAAGGAGGTGGTGAGAACAAACAGATAAACAGGGAGGTGTGAGAGACAAACCAGAAACAGGAAGGTGTGAAGACAAACAGAGAAACAGGGAGGTGTGAGGAACAAACAGATAAACAGGAGGTGTGATGGGCTCAAACAGGGGTCAGACAAACAGATCGAACAGGAGGTGGTGATGGTCAAACAGATGCATAGGAAGGTGTGATGAACAAACAGACAAAATAGGGAGGTGTGAGAGACAACAGATAAACAGGGAGGTCTGATAGACAAACCAGGTGGCACAGGAAGGTGTGATGGAACAAGCAGAAACAAGGGTGAATGACAAACAGATAAACAGGAAGGTGTGATAGACAAAACAGACAAACTAGGGAGGTGTGAGACAAACAAGAAACAGGGAGGTGTGATAGACAAACAGATAAACAGGAAGGTGTGATAGACAAACAGACAAAAGGAGGTGTGAAGACAAACACAAAGTGTGATAGACAAACAGAAACAGGGAGGTGTGAGACAAACAGATAGCGGGAGGTGTGGGTAAACCTAAATAAATATGGCGTA
>NW_024726107.1:3520106-3702726 GCF_018991925.1 Homarus americanus
ATTATAACAAGCACAACCATGATTATACAACTACGACCATGATCATAACCACGACTATAATAATAACTACACGCGACTGTGTTTGTTATAACCGTGACCATTATTATAACAACCACGAACATGATTATAACAACCACGACCAGGTTATAACAACCGACTATGTTTGTTACAACCACGACCATTATTATAACAGCAGGCATGATTATAATAGCTACGACAATGATTATAACAAAACGACTATGATTATAATAACCCGACTGTGATTATAGCACTCACTACCATGATTATAACATTCACGACCATGATTATAACAACCGCCCGTAATTATAACAACCATGATCATGATTATAACAACCAGATCTGGTTATAACAACTCGACTCAGATTATAACAACCACGACTATGATTATAACAACCGACCATGATTATAACAACCACGACCATGATTATAACAACACGACTATGATTATAACAACACGACTATGATTATAATAACCACGACTGTGATTATAACACCCACCACCATGATTATAACCACGGCTATGATTATAACAGCCCGGACTGGAATTATAACAGCTGGACCATGATTAAAACACCTATGACCATGATTATAACAACCGACTGTGATCATACACACCGACTGCCATGATTATATCAACCCGCGACTATGATTGTATCAACCACGACCATGAGTATAACAACACGACTATGATTATAATAACTTCGTCTGTGATTATAACACCCACGACCATGATTATAATATCCACGACCATGATTATATACCACGCCCATAATTATAATAACCATGACCATGATTATAACAACCACGATCATAATTATAATAACCCTCGACTTAGTTATAACATCCACGACTATGATTATAACACCCACGACCGTGATTATAACAAACACGACCATGATTATGACACCCACGTTGCATGATTGTAAAAAACCACGACAGTTATTAACAACACGACAATGATTATAATAACCACGACTATGATTATAACAACCACGACCATGGCTATAACTCCACGATCATGATTATAGCAGCCACGACCAGATTATAACAACTATGCCCATAATTATAACAACGACGACCATGAATATAACAACCACGATCATGATTAAAACAACCACGACGAAGATTATAACAACCACGTTTATGATTATAACACCCACGACCATGATTATAACAACTATGACCATGATCATAACCACAACAATGATTATAACAACCACGACTATGTTTATAACAACCCGACTATAATTATAACACCCACGACCATGATTATAACAACCACGACCATGATTATAACAACCACGACCATGATTATAACAACCACGACTATGATTATAACAACCACGACCATGATTATAACAACCACGACCATGATTATAGCAACCACGACCATGAATAAAATAAACACGACCATGAAAATAACAACCACGACCATGATTATACCGGCCAAAACCATGATTATACCACCCAGGCCATGATTATAACTACCACGTTTATGATTATAACACCCACCACCGTGATTATAACCACGAGACTATGATTATAACAACCAAAACCATGATTATCACAACTACGACCATGATTATAACAACCACGACCATGATTATAACACCCCACCGTGATTATAACAACCACGAGACTATGATTATAACAGCAAAACCGAGTTATCACAACTACGAACCGCCAGTTATAACAACCACGACCGTGATTATAACAACCACGACTATGATTATAACAACCCATGACTATGATTATCACAACTACGACCATGATTATAACACCCGACTATGATTATTACACCCACGACCATGATTATAACACCCGACCATGATTATAACCCACGACTATGAATATAACAAGCACAACCATGATTATAACAGCTACGACCATGATCATAACCACGACCATAATAATAACTACCCGCGACTGTGTTTTGTTAAGTACGACCATATTCAACAACCACGAACATCATTATAACAACCACGACTAGGATTATAACAACCACGACTATGTTTGTTACAACCACGACCATTATTATAACAACCACGACCATGATTATAACAACTACGACAATGATTATAACAAAACGACTATGATTATAATAACCACGACTGTGATTATAGCACTCACGACCATGATTATAACACCCACGACCATGATTATAACAACCACGCCCATAATTAAAGAGGGTTTGATTATAGAACTACGATCATGATTATAAAAGCTTCACGACTCAGATTATAATAACCACGACTATGATTATAACACCCACTGACCATGAAGTTATAATAACCACGACCATGATTATAACAACACGACTATGATTATAACAACACGACTATGATTATATAGCCAGACTGTGATTATAACACCCACGACCATGATTATAACCACCACGGCTATAACAACCGGCTAAGATTATAACAACCTGGACCATGATTAAAACACCTATGACCATGATTATAACCTTACGACTGTGATCGCGCACCAACGACCATGATTATATCAACCACGACTATGATTGTTTCAACCACGACCATGAGTATAACAACACGACTATGATTATATAATAACTACGACTGTGATTATAACACCCACGATCATGATTATAACACCCGACCATGATTATAACAATACGCCCATAATTATAACAACCATGACCGCCAGTTATAACAGCCACGATCATAATTATAACAGCCTCGACTTGGGTATAACATCACGACTATGATTATAACACCCACGACCATGATTATAACAAACACGACCATGATTATAACAACCAAAACCATGATTATCACAACTACGACCATGATTATAACAACACGACGAAAGCTGATTATAATAGCACGACTATGATTATAACAACCACGACTATGATTATCACAACTACGACCATGATTATAACACCCACGACTATGATTATTACCCACGACCATGATTGTAACAACCACGACCGCGGATTAAAATAACCACGATCATCATTATAACAACAGCTACTATGATTATAACAGCCACAACTTTTGATTATAACAGCCTTGACCATGATTATAACAACCCACGACCATGATTATAAAACCACGACTATGAATTTAAAAGCGACGACTATGATTATAACAACCACTCCCATAATTATAACAACCACGACCGCCCAGTCATAACAGCGCGATCATGATTATAGCAGCAACTACTATGATTAAAAACAACCACGGTCATGATTATAACAGCACGACCATGATTATAACAACCACGACTATAATTACTTAACAACTACGACCATGATCATAACCACGACCATGATTATAACAACCGACTATGATTGGCAACAACCACGATATTGGCCACAACCACGACGATGATTATAACAGCAGCCACGACTATGATCATAACCACGACAATGATCATAACACCCGACCGTAGTTATAACAACCGACTATAACTATAACAACCACGGCGCGATTACTAGCAACCAAGACAATGATTATAACAACCACGATTATGATTATAACACCCACTACCATGATTATAACAACTACGACTATAATTATAACAGCTACGACCATGATCATAACCACGACCATTATTTATAACAACCACGACGATGATTATAACAGCCACGACTATGATTATAACAGCCACGGCCATGATTATAGCAACCACGACTAATGATTACCAACAACCACGTTTATGATTATAACACCCACTACCATGATTTATAACACACGACCGTGATTATAACAACCACGACCGCCCAGTTACTTAACATCCACGCCCATGTTATAAGGTCACGACCATGATTATAACAACCACTCCCATGATTATAACAACCACGACCATGATTCTAGCAGCCACGATCATGATTTTAATAACAACTACTATGATTAAAACAACCACGACCATGATTATAACAACCGCCCCATGATTATAACAGCCGACTATAATTATAACAACCACAACTTTGATTATGACAGCCGCCGAACATGATTATAACAACCTCGACCATGATTATAAAACCGACCATAATTTTAACAACGCCGACTATGATTATAACACCCACAGCCAAACTATAACAACCACGACTATGATTATACCAGCCACGACCATGATTATAAACGCACCACGACGATGATTATAACAGCCACGACTATGATCATAACCACGACAATGATCGCAACAACCGGCCCATGATTATAATAACCGCGCAGTTTTTACAACCACGACTAGCAGTTATAACACTCAGGACCATAATTATAACAGCCACGATCATGATTATAACAGCCACGACCATGATTATAACAACCACGACCATATGATTATAACAGCCACGACTATGATTATAATAGCCATGACCGCCAGTTATAACAACAAACGACGATGATTACTTAACCACCGTTTGATTATAACAGCCACGACCATGATTATAACAACCACGACCATGATTATAACAACCACGACTATAATTATAACAACTGCGATATGATCATAACCACGACCATGATTATAACAACCGACTATGATTGTAACAACCACGACCATTATTTATTACAACCACGACGATGATTATAACAACCACGACTGCTATGATCATAACCACGACAATGATCATAACACCGACCATGATTATAACAACCACGACTATAACTATAACAACCGGCCATGATTACTTGCTTAACCAAGACAGCCAATTTATAACAACCACGATTATGATTATAACACCCACTACATGATTATAACCTTCGTATAATTATAACAACTACGACCATGATCATAACCACGACCATTATTTATAACAACCACGACGATGATTATAACTTAACCGACTATGATTATAACAACCGGCCATGATTATAGCAGCCACGACAATGATTATAACAGCACGTTTAGTTATAACACCCACTACCATGATTATAACACCCGACCGTGATTATAACAACCACGACCATGATTACTAACATCCACGCGCGTTATAAGATTCACGACCGCGGTGTAACAACCACTCCATGATTATAACAACCCGACCATGATTCTGCCAGCCACGATCATGATTTTAATAACAACTACTATGATTAAAACAACCACGACCATGATTATAACAACCACGCCCATGATTATAACAACCACGACTATAATTATAACAACCACAACTTTGATTATGACAACCATGAACATGATTATAACAACCTCGACCATGATTATAAAACCCGCGACCATAATTTTTAACAACCACGACTATGATTTATAAGCACTACAACCAAAACTATAACAACCACGACTATATGATTATACCAACCGACCATGATTATAAATACCACGACGATGATTATAACAACCCGACTATGATGCATAACCGACAATGATCATAACAACCACGCCCATGATTATAATAACCACGCCCATGATTTTTACAACCACGACTATGATTATAACACTCAGGACCATAATTATAACAGCCACGGTCATGATTGCCAACAGCCACGACCATGATTATAACAACCGCGACCATGATTGTTGCCAACAACCACGACTATGATTATAATAGCCGCTGACCATGATTATAACAACAAACGACGATGATTATAACCACCACGAATACGATTATAACAACCACGACCATGATTATAACAACCACGACCATGATTATAGCAACCACGACTATAATTATAACAACTACGACCATGATCATAACCGACCATGATTAACAACCCACGACTATGATTAGCAACAACCACGACCATTATTTATTACAACCACGACGATGATTATAACAACCACGACTATGATCATAACCACGACAATGATCATAACACCCACGACCATGATTATAACAACCACGACTATAACTATAACAACCGGCCATGATTATGGCAACCAAGACAATGGATTATAACAACCACGATTATGATTTATAACACCCACTACCATGATTATATAACTACGACTATAATTATATAGCAACTACGACCATGATCATAGCCACGACCATTATTTATAACAACCGACATTAGTTATAACAGCCACGACTATGATTACATAACCACGGCCATGATTATAGCAACCCGACAATGATTATAACAACCACGTTTTATGATTATAACACCCACTACCATGATTATAACACCCGCGACCGTGATTATAACAACCACGACCATGATTATAACATCCAGCCCGGGGTTATAAGGTCCACGACCATGATTACTTAGCCACTCCCATGATTATAACCCACGACCATGATTCTAGCAACCGATCGCCAGTTTTAATAACAACTACTATGATTAAAACAACCCGACCACTTGATTATAACAACCGCCCATGATTATAACAGCACGACTATAATTATAACAACCACAACTTTGATTATGACAACCATGAACATGATTATAGCAACCTCGACCATGATTATAAAACCACGACCATAATTTTAACAACCGACTATGATTATAACACCCACAGCCAAAACTATAACAACCACGACTATGATTATACCAACCACGACCATGATTATAAATACCACGACAGTATTGATTATAACAACCACGACTATGATCATAACACGACAATGATCATAACAGCACGCCCATGATTATAATAACCGCCCATGATTTTTACAACCACGACTATGATTATAACACTCCAGGACCATAATTATAACAACCACGATCATGATTATAACAACCACGACCATGATTATAACAACCGACCATGATTATAACAACCACGACTATGATTATAATAGCCATGACCATGATTATAACAACAAACGACGATGATTATAACCACCACGAATACGATTATAACAGCCACGACCGCCGATTATAACAACCACGACCATGATTATAACAACCGACTATAATTATAACAACTACGACCATGATCATAACCACGACCATGATTATAACAACCACGACTATGATTGTAACAACCGACCATTGCTAGTACAGCAGCCGACGATGATTATAACAACCACGACTATGATCACCAACCACGACAATGATCATAACACCCACGACCATGATTATAACAACCACGACTATAACTATAACAACCACGGCCATGATTATAACGGCAGGGCAATGATTTATAACAACCACGATTATGATTACGCACCCACTACCATGATTATAACAACTACGACTATAATTATAACAGCTACGACCATGATCATAACCACGACCATTATTTATAACAGCCACGACGATGATTATAGCAACCGGCTATGATTATAACAACCACGGCCGCGTTATAGCAGCCACGGCAATGATTATAACAACCGTTTTATGATTATAACACCCACTACAAGTTATAACACCCAGGCCGTGATTATAACAACCACGACCATGATTATAACATCCACGCCCATGATTATAAGGTCACGACCATGATTATAACAACCACTCCCATGATTATAACAGCCACGACCATGATTCTAGCAACCACGATCATGATTTTAATAACAACTACTATGATTAAAACAACCACGACCATGATTATAACAGCCACGCCCATGATTATAACTTGGCCACGACTACAAATTATAACAACCACAACTTTGATTATGACAACCATGAACATGATTATAACAACCTCGACCATGATTATAAAACCACGACCATAATTTTAACAACCACGACTATGATTATAACACCCACAACCAAAACTATAACAACCACGACTATGATTATACCAACCACGACCATGATTATAAATACCACGACGATGATTATAACAGCCACGACTATGATCATAACCGACAATGATCATAACAACCACGCCCATGATTATAATAACCACGCCCATGATTTTTACAACCACGACTATGATTATAACACTCAGGACCATAATTATAACAACCACGTCATGATTATAACAGCCACGACCATGATTATAACAACCGACCATGATTATAACAACCACGACTATGATTATAATAGCCATGACCATGATTATAACAGCAAACGACGATGATTATAACCACCACGGGAATACGATTATAACAACCCGACCATGATTATAACAACCACGACCATGATTATAACAGCCACGACTATAATTATAACAACTACGACATGATCATAACCGACCGCTGATTATAACTTAACCCACGACTATGATTGTAACAACCACGACCATTATTTATTACAACCGACGATGATTATAACAGCCACGACTGTAGATCCATAACCGACAGTAGTCATAACACCCACGACCATGATTATAACAACCACGACTATAACTATAACAACCACGGCCATGATTTATAGCAACCAAGACAATGATTATAACAACCACGATTATGATTATAACACCCACTACCATGATTATAACAACTTCGACTATAATTATAACAACTCGACCATGATCATAACCACGACCATTATTTATAACAACCACGACGATGATTATAACAACCGCGACTATGATTATAACTAACAACCACGGCCATGATTATAGCAGCCACGACAATGATTATAACAACCACGTTTATGATTATAACACCCACTACCATGATTATAACACCCGCGACCGTGATTATAACAACCACGACCATGATTATAACATCCGCGCCCATGATTATAAGGTCCACGACCATGATTATAACAACCCTCCCATGATTATAACAGCACGACCATGATTCTAGCAGCCACGATCATGATTTTAATAACAACTACTATGATTAAAACAACCACGACCATGATTATAACAACCACGCCCATGATTATAACAACCACATTTATAATTATAGCAACCACAACTTTGATTATGACAGCCATGAACATGATTATAACAACCTCGACCTTGATTATAAAAACCACGACCATGAATTTTAACAACCACGACTATGATTATACTTGCACAACCAAAACTATAACAACCACGACTATGATTATACCAACCGACCATGATTATAAATACCACGACGATGATTATAGCAACCGCGACTATGATATATACGACCAATGATCATAACAACCACGCCGCGTTATAATAACCACGCCCATGATTTTTACAACCACGACTATGATTATAACACTCAGGACCATAATTATAACAACACGATCGCTGGTGATTATAACAACAACCGACCGCCAGTTATAACAACCCGACCATGATTATAACAACCCGACTATGATTGCTAATAGCCGCTGACCATGATTATAACAACAAACGACGATGATTATAACCACCACGAATGCGATTATAACACGACCATGATTATAAAAACCACGACCATGATTATAACAAACACGACTATGAGTATAACAACCTCATTTATGGTTTATAGTTGGCCGACCGTGAGTTATAATAACTGTGCATGTTATAAAAACCACGATATGATTATAATAGCCACGACAATGACTTTTTTTTTTGGGGATTAGCCACGGACACAGGTCATGACGTGGTCTGGGGGCTGAAAATGTACTACTACTGCTGCTAATAATAATAATGATAATAATAATAATAATAATGATAATAATAATAAAATATAATAATAATATAATAATAATAATAAATAATAATAATAATAATTATAAATATGGTCAAAATGATTCATAGTAACTAAAATTTATGATAATAATAATAATAATAATAATAATAATAATAATATATGTAATAGAGTAATAATAATAATATTAATAATAATAATAATAAAACAATAATAATAATCATAATAATAGTCAAATAATTCATAATAAATAAATTTATGATAAAACAAACAAAATAAAATGATAAAATAATGATGATAATAATACAGTAGCTTTGTAATATAATAATAATATTAATAATAAGAACTATATATACAAAAATGAAAAATAAATATCAAAAGTGTGAACGATATATGTATGTTATGGTAAAGGTAGAAGCGGTGAGACTGCGTTGGGTGTAAACTAAGCAAACTCAGATGAGCAACCTGGGACTTGGTCTGATTTTCGTGATGCCATATGGCAGCAGGTTCTAACGTTGTACAACACATTGTGGCTTTATATTCCCAGGCAGTAGTACCTCCCTGTTTGTGTGGCCACTACTACTACTACAGCCTGGACTATGATCGTAACACACCAATAATTATAAATGATGGCGAACATGATTATAACGGCGATTTATAACAACCATGACTATGATTGTAACAACCTCGACTATGATTTATAACAGCCACGACTATATGATTGTAACGGCTGACCGTGTTAAGCAACCAAGACCATGATTATAGCAACCACGACCATGATTATAACAAACACGACTATGGTTATAACACCCACGACCATGATTATACCAAATCCACGACTCTATTATAACAACCGACAATGATTATAACACCTACGAATATGATTATAACATTTACGGCGCTGATTATAACAACCACGACCATGATTATATAGCCACGACCATGATTATAACAACCGACTATGAGTGTAACAAGCGACTATGATCATAACCGACAATGATCATAACACCACGACATGATTATAACATCCGTGGTGTATACAACCGGCATGATTATAACAACCGTGACCATGGTTATAAGAACCACGCCCATGATTGTAGGGCCAATTTATGATGTAACAACCAAGATCATGATTATAACAACCACGACCATGATTATAAATCCACGACTATGATCGTAACACGCAATGATCATAACGCGTAAGCGGGTTATAACAACCACATTATTGGTTATGTAAACCACGGCGTAGTTTATAAATAGCCGTGACCATGGTTATAAGAACCAATTCCATGATTATAAGAACTAACTACCATGATCGTAACAACCAAGATCGTGATTATAACAGCCACGACTATGAGTGTTTGGAAGCATTACTTTGATGTAACCACGACAATGATCATAACACCCACGACCATGATTATAATAACAACGACTGTGGTTATAACAACCACGGCCATGATTATAACAAACATGACCATGGTTATAAGAACCACGCCCATGATTATAGAACCGGTGCGATCATAATAACCAAGATCGTGATTTAAGCAGCCACGACTATGATTATAACAACCACGACCATGATTATAACAACCGGTATGATTATAACAACCTTGACCGTGATTACAATAACCACGGCTATGATTATACTTTGCGTCGACTATGATTATAAGAGCCACGACAATGAGTATAACAAACACGATCTGATTATAACAACGATGATTATGATTGTTACAGCCAGTACGATTATAAAACCCACGACCACGTTATAACAACCACGACTATGATAATAACTTTACCATGATTATGACAGCCACGACTAAGATTATAACCACGACCGTGAGTTATCACAACCGCCATGATTTAACAACCACGGCAATGATTATAACACTACGAATATGGTTATAGCAACCACGACGTTGATTATAACAACCGACCATGATTATAACAACCACGACTATGATTTATAAAAAACCGACTATGATTATAGCAACTACGACTATAATTATAACACCAACGACCATGATCGCGGTACGACCATGATTATAACTAATTCCTGATTATAACAAACACGACTGTGATTTGGTAACAGCACGTATGCTTTATAACAACCATAACGATGGTTATAACAACCACGACTATGATCATAACCACGACAATGATCATAACACCCACGACCATGATTATAAAAACCACGACTATGCTTATAATAGCTGCAATACTGATTATAACTTCCACGACCATGATTATAACAAACACGACCATGTTATAACATCCACGCCCATGATTATTACAACCACGACTATGTTTATTTCAACCACGACGCGGTTACAACAACCACGACAATTATCAACAACGATCTGATTATAACAAAACTGAACATGAATTTATCAACCTGATCATGATTATAACTAGCACGACTAAGATTATAACAACCGACCATGATTATAACAACCACGACCATGATTATCACAACCACGAACATGATTATTAACAACCACGACCATGATTATAACAACCACGACTATGATTATAACAACTACGACGATGATTATAGCATCCAGACGATGATTACGAACATCGACCGCGAGTATAACAACCACGACCGCTGATTATAACAACCACGACTGTGATTATAACAACCACGACCATGATTATAACACCTATGTTCATGTTTATAACAACCGACTGTTATTATAACACCCACGACCATGATTATAACTACCTCGACTGTGATTTTACAACCACGACCACGATTCTAACAACACGACTATGATTATAAAACCTACTACCATGGATTCTAACACCCACGACAATGGTATAACAACCATGCCCATGATTATAACAACCACGATCATGCGTATAACAACCACTACTATGATTATAACAACTGACCATGATTATAACAACCACTACCATGATAATACCAAACATGACCATGATTATAGCAACCACGACCATGATTATAACACCCACGATCATGATTATAACAACCACGACTATGATTATAACACTCACGACCATGATTATAACACCCGACCATGATTATAACAACACGACTATGATTATAATAACCACGACTATGATTATAACAATCACGACCATGATTATAACACCCACGACCATGATTATAACAGCCACGACTATAATTATAACAACCACGCCCATAATTATAACAATCCCGACCATGATTATAACAACCGACTATGATTATAAAACCCGACCACGATTATAACAACTACGACCATGATTATAACCTCAACAATGATTATAACAACCCGACTATGATTGTAAAACCACGACCATTATTATAATAACCACGACTATGTTTTATAACAACACGACTATGATTATAACAACCATGACTATGATTATTAAACCTACGACCATGATTATAACAACCACAACTATGATTAATAACAACCACGACCTTAGTTATAACTACTTCGATTATGATTATAACAACCGACCGATTATAACCACTGCGGCCATGATCATAACCACGACCATGATTATAACAACCACGACTATGATTGTAACAACCACGACCATTATTACAACAACTACGACGATGATTTTAAGAACCACGACTTCGATCATAACCACGACAATGATCATACACCCACGACCATGATTATAACAACCACGAAACGAATGTCATGGGTTGCTCTCTGCCTCCGGCACAACCCATCCCAAATGTTTGTTTAGGTAGAGATAAGGTACCCGGCCAGCCGATAGGGGTCATCTCACGCCTCAAAACCACATTTTAGCCAGAAGGCCTTAGACCTTGGGTTATAGAAGACCTCCTGCTCTGCGGATTTAGAACAGGGGCCATACAGTCCTACCAGTGCTACGAGTCTGTGTGTGCAATTCCCCGAGATTGTTGTTATTCCAGCGACAAGTTAACACATCCTGTAAAGGAAGTGATCAATGGTGAGGGCATGTTTGCTACAAGAGCACTCCAGGCCGGCCTAATAGATCTAAACATTAATTCTCCAGGTTGACAAACTCTCCCTTATAACTTACGGTACTATGGCGTGAATGTGAGTGACTGACCTATCCATGCAAATTATAAGTCTAGTGTATGGAATTGTCCCAAATAAACTGCAATTATCTGCCCGTATCTGTGACCCCCTCTATTATTATTATTATAAAAGGTAATGACTGATTGGTTATGACAAGTATAACCAATAACTTAGATGGATGTTGGAAGTTAATGGAATTCATTAAATCATCATTTATCAAGGACACAACGCATTGAATGCCGGAAGCAGAGTGAAATTCTACTTAGTGATACACCATAATCTCCTGGGTGAGTAACCAGTGTGAAGGTATCTGAGTTCTACGGTAGGAAAACCACTTTCTTGCATTTAAAACTTAACAATTGGCGCCCGAACAGGGACACAGACCGTGGATATTTGCACAATTGTATCGCCCACACCTACACCTTGTTAGCTCGTGCAGCGGCTTTTGAGGAAGCACGTGACCTCGGGCTGGAGGGGGCTGAGGCGGTTGCATACATGGAGAAGGCTTGGGTGAGAGAAGACAAGCAACGCGAGCATGAACAACTCTTAGCCCAGCTAGACTTTCAGAAGGAAGAAAAGAAGCTGGAACGAGAAGAGAGAGAAAGGGAACTGGAGTTCCATCTGGCCTTAGCGGAAAGGAACCAAAATTATTCTCCGTCAGGAACTCCCACTCAAAACGCCACTTATAGGAAATTTCCCCAGATGCCCACCTTTAAGGAGGGCGAATCCATGGAAATGTACATTTTCCGGTTTGAGCATCTCGCAGAAGCCTACGAGCTTGATGACAGCATTAAGGAATTTGAGTTCCTGAGCCTATTTCATGGGAAAGCTATAGGGACTCTTCGACGACTAGAGCGTCCTGAAAATAAATTCGCTGACATGAAGTCTGTACTGCTGCGGGCATATGGGCTGACTACTGAGCAGGCCAGGCATCAGTTCAACAGGGCAATGTTGGAAGAAAATGAAACGGCTGCACAGTTCCGGGAACGTTTAAGGGACTATGTGGCTCAGTGGATGAGTAAGGATGAAATCCCCAAGTCCATGGAAGGGGTTATAGACTTAATGGTGCGCCCGCAGTTTGAAAGGTCTTGTCCTCCTGAACTTGTGGCTCAAATCAGGGCCAATGGAGTTAAGACGTCGAAGGAAATGGCAAGCAAAGCAGATGCTCATTTCAGCGCTTTTGGGTACCACACTCGGAGGCGGTGGTCGAACAGGGAGTCTGCAGGTACCCAACAAAGTCATCAACCTATACAGAAACAGCCACCAAACCCACCCAGGCAACAGGGAAATAACCAGCAACCACAACCGCAAAGGCAGCAACAGAAACAGCAGCAGAAGCAGTACCAAGACCACCCAAAGTACCAGGACAGTTGGCGCCCGGGTAACAATCCACTATGGGACCGGCGGCAGGAAGCCGCCGTGGCTTAATTCGCAGGCCAAGGTGCCAGCAATAATAATCTACGAAATAACCAGCAGCAGGAAGCCGCCGATGTTCAAACTGTGGTCAAACTGTGGACGGGGAGTGGCCTGACATTCCAGCAGGGCCGATCGTCATGCAACCTGAAGCAGGGGCTCATACCGAATCAGGTCTACCCCACCACACCTCCTGACTAACTGCCGCCTCCACCGTCTCCTCGAGGGGTCACTCCACCTTTCTTGTTAAGCCTGGATACGCTGGAGGAGTTCCAGTAACTGCCATGCGAGATAGTGGGGCATCA
Source organism: Homarus americanus (assembly GCF_018991925.1). NCBI lineage: Eukaryota > Metazoa > Arthropoda > Malacostraca > Decapoda > Nephropidae > Homarus > Homarus americanus. The sequence continues at coordinate 3,535,307 of NW_024726107.1, forward strand.
GGCTGTATTGTCAGGAAGGATTTGGTGAAGCCACATCAATACACCGGAGCACAAGTAAGTGTTAAATTAGCCAATAGTTACATTCAAACGGTTCCAGTGGCCAAGATTGAGGTGGACACCCCCTTCTTCTCAGGTTGGGTCACTGCAGCAGTCCTGAGGAAACCTATACACGATCTCATCATTGGAAATATCAAGGGAGCAAGAAACAGTTGTGCAGTGGATGCTGCAACCCAAACTGATGCTGCCGCTTTGACCCAAGTTAATGCTGCTGCAGTCGCTCGGGGTATGGCTCAAACAAAACCTCGAGTCACCCCATTGGCTACTGCCACATCGTTTGATCTCATCAATAGTCAGGATGTCGTCCAAGAGCAAGGGCATGACAGCACGCTCACTTCAGTACACAAGAGTTTGATGGTTGGGACCATCAAGGAGACATTTGGAAATCGAACGAGGTTCGTAAAGAAGAGGATCCGTCTCTACCGAGAGACTGTGACGTCTCTGGGTGAAACACGACTGCAGTTCGTGGTTCCTTCCAAGTACCGCCTGGCTGTGTTCAAACTAGGTCATTGCACTGCTCTTGGCGGCCATATGGGTAAAAAGAAGACCTTTGATCGCATCAGTGCAGCGTTCTTCTGGCCAAGGATGGGCCAGGAGATCACTAGATTAGTCCGCTCTTGTGATGTTTGCCAGAAACCAGTGATCGAGGGCGAGTCCCACCTGCACCACTGCAGCCCCTTCCACTGATCTCTGAACCCTTTGAGACGGTGGCGGTGGACATTGTGAGGCCGATAAACCCAAGGGCGAGCGATGGAGCAAAGTATATTCTCACCTTGGTTGACTTTAGCACGAGGTGGCCCGAGGCTCTGCCTTTGAGGAACATTGAGGCCACGACTGTTGCAGAAGCCATGTTGGACATCTTCTGTCGGGTCGGTATCCCCAAACAAGTCCTCAGTGACAGGGGGACCCAGTTTATTTCTGCCATGATGGAGGAGTTGTTGCAGCTGTTATCGGTAAAGGGGCTAAAGACAACACCCTATCATCCGATGTGCAACGGACTCTGTGAGAGGTTTAATGGGACGCTGGAGAAAATGCTCAGGAGGATGGCAGCCGAACAACATAAGGAGTGGCCGCGCTACATTGCCCCACTTCTGTTCACGTACCTAGAGGTGCCACAGAGCTCACTCAAGGTGTCTCCCTTCAAGCTTATGTATAGCAGGTCCGTCCGGGGACCACTACAGGTTCTTCGGGAACTGTGGGATGATGAGGAACCAGATCCGGAAGTCAAGACCACTTATACATACGTTATTGACTTACCTGATCGTCTCCAAGAAACCTGTCAACTGGCAAAGCAAGAGCTGATAAAGACTCAAGAGGTCCAGAAGACTAACTATGACAAGAAGGCCAAGCTTCGTTGTTTCCAGCCAAGTGACCAGTGCCTGGTTCTGTAGCCGAAGATGCGCAATAAGTTACTGGCTTAGTGGAAAGGGCCATTCGACATTGCAGAGCGTGTCTCGGATCTGACTTGCATCGTCCAGGTGGGATCTCGACGAAAGAAGTTCCACATCAACATGCTGAAGAAGTACTTCCCGTCACCGATCGGGGGTATAGTCTCCACTGAGGAAGACAGGAACGAGCCTTCCCAGTGTGATTCAGGGGTAACTTGTGCTGCCACAGTGATCTCTGACAGTGATGAGGAGGATGGGCCTGTCACTCCACACTCCCGCCAGAGTGAGACTTTCACGGACGTTAAGGTGAACGGAAATCTATCAGCAGAGGAACGAGATGCCATCGGCTCTCTGTTGCATCGCTACAAGGACATCTTCTCTGATAAGCCAGGAGTTGCCCGGGTCGACTGTCACACTATTGAACTGACCAGCCCTGCACCTATTCGGGTAAAGCCCTATCCTATACCTATGCGACTACTGGACACTGTCAAACAAGAAATTGTGGAAATGGAAGCAGTAGGAATCATCGTGAAGTCATCGTCTCCATACTGTAGTCCTATGGTAGTCATCCGAAAAAAGGATGGGGGTGTCAGGATCTGTGGTGATTATAGGAGAGTAAATGCCATTACCCAGGTGGATGATGAACCTTTGTGTGATCAGAAAACTATTTTTTCAAGAACAGCTGGTTCCAAGTTATTTACCAAACCTGACCTGACCAAGGGTTTCTTCCAAATCCCACTGGACCCGAAAAGTCGGCAGATCACAGCCTTTGATACCCCAGGGGGCCTCTACCAGTACAGAGTCCTTCCCTTTGGCCTCACAAACTCCCCTGCCATCTTCAACCGCGTTATGAGGCAAGTCCTAAACGGCATCAAGGGAGTTGAGGCATTTGTGGATGATGTGTTAATCCATTCAACAACATTTGAGGAACACCTGGAACTCTTAGAGGAGATATTCCGGAGGTTCCAACAAAAAAACATGACCGTGAAACCAAGCAAGTGCGAGATTGGTCAGGCCGCATTACAGTTCCTCGAACACACTGTCGGCGGAGGACGCTGCACCTGCCAGAATGAAAAGATAAAAAAGGTCCAAGATGCACCACGGCCCACTACAAAAAAACAAGTGAGGTCATTTCTGGGCCTCGTAGGGTACTACCGGAACTTCATCCCAAACTTTGCCGTGGTGGCTCTCCCTTTATCCGACCTGCTCAAGAAACATGCATCTAACAAGGTACAATGGGGACCTGAACAAGAGGATTCTTTCAGTGCCCTCAAGAACCTGCTATGCAAGCAACCTATCCTTCAACTGGTGAGGAAGGAAGAGCCTTTCATCCTCCGGACTGATGCTTCACAGGATGGGGTTGGCGCAGTGCTACTACAAGAGGCAGACGGCGAGGTTTTTCCAGTTGCGTATCACAGTCGGAAGTTGAAACCAGCGGAGGGGAATTACAGCATGGTTGAGAATGAACTTTTGGCAGTGGTGGAAGGCATCAAGAACTACTACTACTATCTCTACGGAGGTGAGTTTGTGTTGGAGACAGACCACATGCCGCTCACCAGTCTCCGACCATCTAAGAATGCAAATTCTTGTCTGATGCAGTGGGCACTGTATCTCCAGCAGTTCAACTTCTTCCTACGGTACATAAAGGGCAGCCTGAATATGGGGGCTGACCTCCTATCTCGACTTGTGGCGGAACCAGAGCAACTGACTGAGAAGTCACCTTCCCAAATGAGTGTGGAGTTGGTCTAGACTCCAGTCGACTCGAGCCTCCAAGCGTCTGACGGCTCGTCATATGTTATATATTTTTCTCACACCTTTCTACACTGAGAACATAACACAACACCTGTGCCACCTAAACAATGTGTACATACCCTACACCACACAACACGTTGCTGTAATGTAAATATAGTGTGTTTACGCTTAGCTTGAACTATTGCTCGGGAATTGTCACCCTTGCCGCGGAGTTTTCCTCCAGCCAGAAAAACTAGAGTTAATGTTGAGGTTTTCCCTCAGTGGCGATTGGCGACTACATTCCGTTGCAGTGTTAGTGTTACACACACACCACAGTGTGAATGTCGAATTGTGTGTCTGGGCTAGGCATTCTCTTGATTGTATACCTGTGCTAAAAATTTATTCACCAAAGAAAATTTTTTTCTTAGTAGGGGCGATTGTCATGGGTTGCGCTGGGCCTCCCGCACAACCCATCCCAAATGTTTGTTTAGGTAGAGATAAGGTACCCGGCCAGCCGATAGGGGTCATCTCACACCTCAAAACCACATTTTAGCCAGAAGGCCTTCGACCTTGGGCTATAGAAGACCTCCTGCTCTGCGGATTTAGAACAGGGGCCATACAGTCCTACCAGTGCTACGAGTCTGTGTGTGCAAATCCCCGAGATTGTTGTTATTTCCAGCGACACGTTAACACATCCTGCAAAGGAAGTGATCAATGGTGAGGGCTTGTTTGCTACAGGAGCACTCCAGGCCGGCCTAATAGATCTAAACGATTAATTCTCCAGGTTGACAAACTCTCCCTTATAACTTACGGTACTGTGGCGTGAATGTGAGTGACTGACCTATCCATGCAAATTATAAGTCTAGTGTATGGAATTGTCCCAAATAAACGTAAGTGCAATTATCTGCCCGTATCTGTAACCCCTCTATTATTATTATTATTATCAAAGGTAATGACTGATTGGTTATGACAAGTATAACCAATAACTTAGATGGATGTTGGAAGTTAATGGAATTCATCAAAACATCATTTATCAAGTACACAACGCATTGAATGCCGGAAGCAGAGTGAAATTCTACGTAGGGATACACCATAATCTCCTGGGTGAGTAACCAGTGTGAAGGTATCTGAGTTCTACGGTAAGAAACCACTTTCTTGCATTTAAACGAATAAACGTAACGAATATGATTATAACAACCACGACCGAGATTATAACAACCACGACAATGATTATAACATCCACGAATATGATTATAACACACACGACCATGATTATAACATCCACGACCATGATTATAACATCCACGACTATGATTATAACAACCACGACCATGAAGATAACAACCACGACTATGATTATAACAACCACGACCATGATGATAACAAACCACGACTATGATTATGACAACCTCGACTATGCTTATAAAACCACGACCATGATTATAACAAACACGACCATGATAATAACAACCACGACTATGATTATAACCCCCACTACCATGATCATAACAACCACGACTATGATTATAACAACCACGACCATGCAACCACGACTATGATTATAACACCCACGACCATGATTATAACAACCACAACCAGGATTATAGAAAACACGACTATGATTATACCCACCACTACCATGATTAGATCAACCACGACTTAGATTATAAAACCACGACCATGATTATAACAACCACGACCATGTGAGAACGAGAAGCCACTCATGGCTTGTAAGGGGGCGGTTCACCAACTGAGTCCTTATACTTACTCCTGAGTAAAAGAGGCCAGAACACCATGCACAGCATGAAAACAATCTTTAGCATCCCCACATCCAGAGTGTAAGATCAACCATGAAGGTTGTCGACCTCAGACCAGGACTTGGTCGTCGACCTCACACGAGGACTTGGTACAATCCACATACACCCATAGTTGAGGAGAATGGAAGGCACTTTGAGGGAAAAATCAGCACCTCCACTCAGCAAACATATTATTCTATTCACTAGTACCATGGAAATTCCTGTCTCCCATATCACATCAATATTTCCATTCACACATCTGCATCCAGGCAGCTTACTCCCGTTACTTTATTTGAGAGGAGAGTGATAGAGATAATCCTGCTCAAGTCATGTCAGATCACCTTACAACCAGGTTTACTAGACCCCAGTCAGAAAGAGGTTAAGGATCCTTCACACTATGCAGTGTTATCCACACCAATTGTATGCCCTTTCCCTCTCCCAATCTAAGCACTGTACGCAATTGAACGGAACTTACTTGTCAGAAATGTCGACTTAGCTCACATTAGTCGTGGCCACTGGGGCGGTTTCTCAGCACCTTGGCTGTGCATCCACCTTTCACTGATGATAGGCAGAGTTTGAGTGACCCGTTCCAAGCACACGCACGCATACCCTCAACCCAGAACTACTTAACTTTTCTCCTTATTTCTCCAATTCTCCCTGATTGTTCTTTTAAGGGAAAGACTAGCACTATTTTATTATTTATTTGCGTCTTTAATTCAGGACACGATCGTCCCCGGCTTTCCAGTAAATTAGTTTAATTATTAGTGAAGCGCATGACGTCATTCTTCTCCATATCTGAATTACATTACAACCGACACTAGTAGCATATTCTCAATGGAAAGTTATCTGAAATATCTTTTGGTAATATTATATTTGGCTTATAACTTCATCAACAGTGTATGAATTCATTTGAGAAAATAAATTTTTTATGCCTCGTGGGTGCCAGCTTCATGCGCTGCGCACAAAGGCTTTGCATAGGCCCGGCCACCCACATGGCGTTACGGTCAGCTGACTCTAGCAGCATGGAAAGTAATCACTGCTCGTTAATTCAGTAATTTTTTCTAAAATTTCAAAATATCACAATCGAACCCTAAACAAAAGACAACAGTCCTCATGTACTGAAAAAAGAGGGATGCAACTCCCCCAGACGAGTCCTCTCTTTAACTTTCTCTTCCGCCCACTGCCACTCTCACCCGCATCACTCTGGTGACAGCATAGTCGTCCTCCACCATCTAGCACCCCATTTTTTTTCTGCCGCTCTGGCTAACATGACAATCGACCACTCCCCAAAAAGACAGCACTGTCCTCATGTGCATCATCCAACTCATAACCGCAAACCAGCAAATTTTTCTCTCCCAGAGATATCTTTCAAAATACCTGGTGACAGCAAAACCCATGCTCAGCCGTCAAACTTCCCCTTGCCTGGTCCTTTCTACGGAGAACTACTGAGAAAAGTAAAACCCGACTCACTCCCAAGCGCTCTCACGTTTCCAGCTCCGACACTGCAACGGTTACCTTATTCCTCACCTCTGACCTTCATGTCTGACGAATGCACCAGTCCATATGAATGAGGACCAGGCCTTACAACCATTCTCAACACCCGGCCTCTGTTTCGACAACACACCCACAATCCACAGCACACCCATGACATAACCGTCTCTAGTATCCTCTTTCCTAACCTATGACTCCTCCATAACTCATCTTTTTCTAGTCCCCACCATGTTCGCTAGCTTCACCCAAGCAGCCTGTCTGTCTCGTCATCATGTCTGCCTACTAAGGAGGCTTCCCATCTTCACTCAGCTCATCCACCACCGGATTCCCTAGGCGATTTCAGGGGTGGAGCATCCTTCAAATTGCTTCGGTGTTCCACCCGAACAGCCAGGTTTTCATCATTCGGCTCAATGCCTCTCGTGTTGACCCAGAGATTCTTTCACTTGCATCTCCCTATAATGGCATTATTCCTCAACTAACCTCTTGGCCTACATCCCAGTCACTCTCCTGAGCCCTCTCCTCTTTTTCCTTCTGTTAATTTCTGCTGTGCTCCACGCCCACACATTGCTCTTCACCGGCTCCTGGTCCACTTCTGCTCTAGGGTCAAACTGCAGCTTGGTTTCCTTCCGTAGAACAACAGGTATGGGGAAAACCCGTCGTGGCGTGGAGTCACATTTACTGCGCCACCACTGCCGGCAGGTACTGGGACACTTTCTCTCCTATAGGGTGGCTAACAGTTCATGCAGGGTTCTATCGAACCATTCCACCATGCCATTTCCCTACGGATGATACGCAGACGTTCTGACCTCTTCACTCCTAATGTGGCACAAGTTTGTCTGACACGCACTGATGAAACTCCTGCCCTGGTCACTCAGCAACCGATCAGGTATACCTACGGCATGGAAGATTTGGTTCATAAGTATCTTGGCTATTGTCGAGGCTTTCTGGTCTCTTGGGGAATGGCCAAGTGTATCTGCTGTACACGTCAGTCATCAGCTCGTTCTATATTCCTAGCCGCTTGTCAAGCTAGGTGAAATCTGCTCCCAGCATCTTTAGTGGCTCAACAGCCTCGTCCTGTGCCACTCCTTAACTTTCGCAGCTGGCTAGATATTCCTGCACAGTCACTCCAATTCCTGGCCAAATGCCCGCTCCGCACGTGAAAGGGTACGATCCTGTCCCTGGTGCCCGAACTCATCATGACACGCTCTAATCAATTCACCCTGGGACCTTGGCGGTAATGCTGGCACCTCTCCATAGATTCGTTCCTTCACGATTTCTAAAACCACAAGGCATCCTTCTTAACTATCAAGGATTGCCTCTGTATCCCCTTAAAACACTTCATACCTTCCTCTTCCCTGCGCAGCCCATTTACCATCCACAACCCACTCAACCCAGCCACATTCTCCTCCATTAAATTTCTATGCTGTATTCCTCATCACTCTCTCCTTCCTGTTCTGTAGAGATTCTAGATAGAGTATCTGCCACCGTGTTGCTCTTTACCGCCTTGTACTGATAGTGCTTTCAAACTTCCCTCTTATGGCTTCTCTCCCCAACTTTGTTCTCTAATTTCTAGCTTCCTTGAGAACTGATCCATGGCAGTTGTTGTCGAGGATCGATCTCTCGCTTTTTCTTACCAATAGTGGTGTCCCACAGGTTATGTTCTTTCACCTACTTTCTTCCTTCTTTTATCAATGATTTACTTCACACTACGACTAATTCTATCCATTATTTTGCTGATGATTCTACCTCTTCTTAACATTTCCCTTCGCCCTAATTCTCAAACTACATCTGATTCTAGAGCTGATATCATTACATCTATCAATGTGTACCTGTGCAGTATTCCGAATGGGGAGTAGAAACTTGGTTAAATTCAATAGTAATAAAACTCAATATTTAAATTACACTTTCCAAATTAGATGATCTCCCAATTACATTTCAGGACGCAATCAGTCTGCCAAATTCTAAAATAGATATGCTAGGCCTCACCATTTCTCTAATATGTCATGGAACCACACACCTCAACAGTGCTGAAGCTGCCTCCAGCTGGGAATGCTGTACAGATGCCATAGCTACTTCACTCTGGAGCAGTTGCTTCAAGTATATAAGGATTCATTCGTCTTAACTTTACTGCTCTCATATCTGGGGTGGCTCTTCTTCTGTCCAACTGTTAGATAGGGTGGAATCAAAGGCATTTCGTCTTATTAACTCTTTTCCTTGTTGATAATTTGGGCCAGGGGCGGATGGCGGGCTGCCTGGCCTGACCGTTTCCCCGACTGCCAGTTCTTACTGTCGTTCCCAGTCCGATACTAGCCTTCAGCCACGTCCCCGGCATGTTCTCTTTGTCTGTACCTGCTTCCGTAGTGTAAGGTGAGGTGCCCCTCTTGTCCACACAGCATAGCATCTAAGGCGGGGTCAGTAACCTGCTGTCCACTTTCTCCTCCATCAACTCTGGCGCGTCCGTCAGGTGCCTCACGGTGTTCCTCACTCTGTGCTCCATTCTTACAGACTCTAGCCTCCTCCTTTAACCCCATGATGCACTCATCCAAGCTACTCCAAGGATGCTTTGCCTTGGTTAACCAGTCACGACTTCTTGACCTTTTCAGTCCCTGAGCCATGACGTCCCCCCCATAAGGTCGTCATATTTCTGCCCATGCCTAGCTAACAATTCATTTAGCTCTAACATTGCAGCATAGTACTCTAGAATAGAGTTTCATCTGCTTGCTGTTTCTGTTTATTAAATTCTGGGTGGTTGTGACCACATTCACTTGGTGTTCATATACCCACTTCAAATAGCCCGTCAACTCATCGACCGTTCACTCTCTGTTTGCATGACATAAGCAATCCACCGTGAAATTCCATACTATGAACTGTATTCGGCTGGCCTCGTCCTCGTCCATCAGCTTCAGGACTTGGTCGACCTCTCTCAACCACTTACCCACCTCCAGCTCTTTTTACCGTCGAACTTAGTAATGGTCGGGGGTCCCGGTTCCGTTCTACTATTGTGTTTTCGGATTTCACCCATCTCTTCGAGCTGTGAGTGATACCCTGTTTCTGCCAAGGCAAGTGCATCTCCCAACTGGGCTAGGTGTTGTCGGTGTTCCTCTCCAACCGTTCCATGGACCTGCACCCCCTTAATTCCCAAGCCTGATTTTCCTGCGTCTCAAGTTGTCTCATGTATTCTTCCCAACTGTTTCCACCTTAGATCCATGCAATCCTTTTTAAACTGCAGTACTCGTACTTGCTGCACAATCTCTTAGCAATCTCTCTTCTCCTCAGATACATCCCTCTGTTAATAGTATGCAGGCCCTGCTCCTGCCACAACCATGATTAGAACTGAAATTTCAATCCCCACCATTTCTAGCCAAACCATGATTGTATTAAATTTAACCGCAGATCTACCAGCCACCTTAACTGCCAGGAGTACTCGACCCCAGTCAGAAAAATTAAGTTTCCTCGCACTGTACAATGTTATCCCCATCAATTGTATACACTACTCTGTGGTGTAGGGTAGTCGACAGGTTTATGCGATCTCAGTGGTCTCATCCTGCATGCGTTTAGGGCAAGTTCCTGAAATCCGGGTAAATCAGGTCGCCAGCGATGCTCGCTACGCGTGGGGAGGAGGCTGCAGTGGAGCAGGTAAACAAAGTGAAAGATTACAGGAGAAAAGTGTTAGGAATGATGGAAAACTAAATTAGACAGGAGTTCAGACCTAAACGCGGTAAGAGAGGACACTCAGAACACGACTAACCTAAAGTCTACTACGCGAACAGTAGAAGTATGAGAAACAAAATGGATGATATTAGGGCCTTTGGTAAAATTTTAAAAATCGATATCTTAGCATTCACTGAAACATGGACTTCCCAATCCTAGACTAATGGAGTTACCTGTCGAATACCAAATTGCAGGTTACAAATTGTTCCATAAAGACAGGCAGACCAGGAAAGGAGGCGGAGTAGCAATCTATGTCAGGGGATAACCTAAAGTGTGAAATAAATAAGGAAATAAAAACTGAGCGAATACAGAAACAATTTGACAGAATTAACGAGGTAGAAAAACTAATCACAGGAGCATGGATATAGACCTCCAATCTTTGATAGAGTTTAATGAGCGACTTAGATCTGGGGATGATATGCGCAAGGTCGAAGATACAACAAAATCTGCATAGAAGGCGACTTTAACCTTTGGCCAAATAGAGATTGATTGACCTGACGGGTAACTCAGAATCAGAGGATTTTCGAATGATCCAGGACCGTTTCCTAAGTCAACATATAACCGAACCCACCTTAAGTAATAATATACTGGGATTTAGCGTTCTGTCGAACAGAGTAAATCATTAGCAATGTCGAGGTAGGGAACGAACTTGCAAACAGAGTGATCACAAAGAAATTAGGATTCTAGTTAGATTTTCAGGCAGAAGAAAGGAATATTCCACTTTAAGTCCCAGATTTCATAGAAAACTTTATATTTGAAGAGTCAGTTGAGGGAAGGATATCACTCCTGGGGTGATTCACACCGACTTTCACCCCCACCCATGAAGCTGATACAAAGGACACCGACCTGATAACGAGATCTGAGGATTGCTGAGTTCCACGACAATTTAAATAATGATTTAATTTAATGCACAAAGGAGAACATACAAAAACTCAGTAGATCAGACAACAATGACCCTAACAGATAAATAATTATTTAAAGAACATTATTGGCAAAAGAAAGCTATAGGTAGAAGGCTAAATCGTGGCGGAAATTACCTCCGAATTATTATGAGGTGTCACGGTAGGGTTAAGACCGAGATAAGAAAACAAAGAGAAATAATGAACTGAAGATAGTAAGGGAGGCGAAGACAAAACCCCAAAGGATTCTACCAAATGTATCAAACGAAAACACGAGATAAGATTGGAGCAATATGTTCAGATACCGGCGAGCTTTAAACCGATAACGACGGAGAAATGAGCAATAATCTGAGAAATATTTTCAACAGTTTTCACCACCGAAAATTTAAACATAATACCCGAGGCACTGACTCTATTCAGAGATAGTGAAGAAAACAAATTAAGCGATAGTAGTGACTAGTAACGATGTTAATAAACAAATAGACAAACTGCTGAAGCCTAATAAGTCACCTGGTCCTGATGAGATATTTGCCAGAGTATTAGTAAAGGAATGTAAGGAGCTTAGTATGCCCCTAGCAAAGTTGTTTAACATGTCTAAAACAGGTGTAGTACCAGAATCCTGGAGGATAGCGAATGTAATACCAATTTTCAAGAAGGGGGATAAATCACTATCCTCTAACTAACACGCCCAATAGTCCAACATTAATAGTAGGGAAATTATCAGAATCAATCATTTCAAACTCTAATCGAAACCACCTAGAGAAGCACAAGTTGATCAATGATTCTAACATGGCTTCACAAGCGGGCGCTCATGTCTAACTAATCTATTATTAACATTCTTTTCATCAGTTTTCGAATCGTGACTTAGGGCAATAATTATGATGTAGTATATCCGACTTTGGCAGTTTTCACAGAGTCCCCCAATTTAAAAGACTAATTAGAAAGGTAGAAGCGCATGGCATCAGCGTAATATCCTTAAATGGATTACGCGTGGTTACGACAGGAAAGAGCTTATGGAGCATAAACGGCAATATATCCCATCGGACCAACTTCGCAAGTGTGTGAGTTCCCAAGGCTCAAAGGCATTTCTGGGCCATTATTATTTATTATATACATAAACGACATAGATATCGGCAGAGACAGCAACATAAGTAAATTGGCTGATGACACTAAATAGAGGTGTACTAAATCTGACGAGGACTCTGCAAAACTACAGGAAGATCTAAAACAAATTCTTTCTGAATGGTCAGAAAAATGGCAGATGAAATTCAATGACACAAATGTAAGTACTCTGTATAGAGACGAACAGGAAACCAGTTACCAGATGAACAACGATGCCATAGAGAAACTGACTGCGAGAGAGATTTAGGAGTAATGATAAGAGAATCTTAAGCCAAGTACAGTATACAATGTGTTTTTGCTCGTAACAAGGCTAATAAAGTACTTGCTCATACAAAGGAGTAAAAAGAAGGCAAGACTAGCGCGGCCATCTAAAATTATATCTAGCGCTAGAGACCTCACATGGATGATGCAGTTTAGTTCTGGACACAGTAATACAGAATGGATATAGACCTTGGAAAGAATCCAGAGGAGAATGACAAGACTAATCCCAGGCATTAGGAACCTGAGTACAGAGACAGGTTAAAAGCATCTAATTTGCACTCCCAGAGACGAGAGCAGGGGCCATGATAGAGGTGTATAAATGGAAGTCAGGTTAAAAACAAAGGACATTAATTCAAAGGTACTCAAACTATCCAAACCAGGAGCGAACTCGTAATGTTTGCCTAGATTAGACAAATTTAGATTTCGACATGAACAGGTAAACACTGGTTTGGAAACAGAGTAGGATGAATGGAACAAGTCACCAAATATCATCATTAACTCTAATACGCCGCTGATAGTCAAACATAGGTTGATGCTTTCAGGCGAGCAATAGGGGTTGGGTATAAACGGACTGCCCAGTATGGGTCAATAGGCCCATTGCAGTTTCCTCCATTCTATGTTCTTATCTCATCACCGATACCACCAGCCGCTAGCCTCCAAACAACAGTCCCGGCTGCTACCAAGACGTCAAGTTAGCTTCACTAAAACTTGGAATATTCCACCCATTAACCAGTGTATATACTTTTCCCGCCCCTATGTAAGCACTGTTACTTGTTAGATATGTCGACGTAGCTCACGATAGTCGCGCCACGAGGGGCTTTTTCTCAACACCACGGTTGTGTATCCACCTTCCACTGATGATAGACATAGTTTGAGTGACCTGCTCCAAGCACAACAATGCATACCCTCGCCTGAGAACTACTTAACTTTTTCTGCTTATATCTCCAATTCTCCCTGGCTTTCCAGTAATCATTTTTATTATTCGTGAAGCTTATGTTGTCAGTGTTCTCATAACTTAATTTTACTACCTACATAAGTAACATATTTCTGATGGAAAGTTATCCAAGATAACTTTGTTAATATTATAGTTGTTTGTAAATTGTCAAGAGTGTATGAATTAATTTGAAAAATACATTTCTAAGGCTCGGGTGCCAGCTTATCTTAGTTCCTGAGTCCCCTGCACCAAGTTTGGTACAATGCACAAAGGTTCTGTATAGGCTTGGCCACCTACATGGTTCAAGGTCAGTGATTCCTTGCTGCACGGAAAGTACTTATGTTTCCTGTTCATTAAATCAGTAAAATTTCTTTCTAAAATTTCAAAATATCATAAATGTCCCCTTAAAAAAAAAGACAACACTGTCCTCATGTGCTGAGAAAAAATATAGGCATACAAGTCCCCTGATGAGTCCCACTCTATTAACTATTCTCTTTCAGCCACTTCCACTCACACCTGTAACACCCTGGTGACAGCATTGCCGCCCTCCAACATCCAGCACCCCTTTCTTCCTGTGCCGCTCTGGTTAATGCTAGCCTTTTCAGTTCACGAACATTACTTGTTTTTTTTGTTTTTTTTTGTTGTTGTTTAGCCACCAATCTATTACAACTTCAGTGTTTTACTGTAAGTTACCTCAAAAGACAGAGAGCTGGACAACAGTGATATATACAGCATTGGCTAGCCCTAAGTAGGGTAAACTTCATGAAATATTTTTAGGTGTTCCCAAAGACCCCTTCATGGTTGAAAAATAAATTGCCGGGCGAAAAGGACCAACAGAAACAACTAGGTAAATCTACAATATTTACAAATAATGACAAATAAAAGGTGCAAGACATTACATAAATGCACTTGCTTACTGTTGGGAGTTCAGTATAAGCACCACTGACCCCAGCCCAACATTCCCTAGGACAGGTGGGACTAACCTTAGCCACATGGTGGCTCAGAGACAGGAGAGAGGCAGACAGACATGCTACAGGCCAGAGAAGGACAGGGACAGACATGCTGCACAGGCCATAGCGGAACCAAACAAAGACAGCCTGGGCACGAGTAGTCCCTAATTGAGGTTCACGGCGCCATAAGCTCGATGAACAGGTTTTAGGAGAAATATAACAAAGTCAGACTGCTTTTAGTGTCCTGGTGGTCTAGAGGTAACGTTCCTGGTCACACATATAAGAACGTGGGTTCGAGTCTTGGCGGGTGAGGTTGTTGAATATATATTATATATATATATGCAAGTAAATCACTGTAGGTGCGCGATTCAGGTATATGCTGATAACCAGAAGGAAACACGAAGTTCCTAAGCGCTCGTAATTCACATCTTCAGGGTGAGTACAGACTAGAGAGAGTAATACAAATCAAGGTGTATATATACAGAGGAGGTGAGGCCAGGTCCACAATGGTCAGGTATTAGGTAATGACCTTACTAATCTTTAAATAGCACACAACGGTTGGTGGTCAGGTCAGCTGGTCAAGTGACCCGGCCTTCTCACCTGATCACAAATCTTCTAATTACAAATTGTCCAGCTTGTACATGCCGTTACTGAAATTCATGTTGAATGCTTCGGTATGTTTAATAAGACGAGATTCTATGATGTTCCTACTATCAATTGAATTACATGGTAATATTGAGGAGGCATTATCCCAGTCAATGCAATGCTTGTTATCCCTCAAATGAACAAACAGAGCATTGGATTCCTGGCCTGTCCTAACACTGTATTTGTGTTGTTTAATTTAGTTGCAAGATCTTTACCTGTCTGGCCTAAGTAAACATATTACATTCCTTGCAAGGAACTTTATAAATGCAACCAATTGTGTTGTTGGGGAGTTCTTGGATTAACATTTGTTTAACAGTATGAGTTTTAAATGCCACATTGACGTTCCAGGTTTTAGCTGTGCAGGAATGTGTGAGAAATTTTGTGAAATGGAATATTAAGATATTCTTATGGTCATGGGTGGGCTTGGGATCAGTTCTATAAAAAGTTTTCTTAGTAATGTTTAAGCATTTGTCTATGAAAGATCTAGGGTATTTTAAGGTTTGAGCCAATATTATATATATATTGTATTCTCATCGATAATAAGGTCAAACAGTCAGTATTTTCCAATAATGTTTTTACGTGCCTTGGAGAATTTGCAGTCTGGAATTCATCGATGAGAATATATGTTTTACTTAGAAGACAGGTAAAAGATCTTGCAACTAGAATTAAACAACACACAAATACAGTGTTAGGACAGGCTAGAGTCCAATGCTCTGTTTGTTCATTTGAGGGATAACAAGCATTGCATTGACTGGATAATGCCTCATATATTATCAGCATATATATATATATATATATATATACATATATATATATATATATATATATATATATATATATATATATATATATATATATATATATATATATATATATATATATATATATATATATATATATATATATATATATATATATATATATATATATATATAAATTACCCACGCCTTGAGACATTTTTATCGACCATCGAATTTGCAATCCTTAATACATAGTTTGATGAGTTCGATGAAGTCGTCTTTCGAGACGGGCAGTGAAATGTTATCCAGGGAATCTATGAGGAACTCTAGTAAATCATCAACTGGGACCTTTGTAAAGAGTGACGTTACATCAAAGCTGACCAGTTTAAAAACATGATTAATGTGTAAGTTATTGAGTTTGTCAACCAGATCCATATTATTCTTGATATTGGAGTTAGAAATGTTGCCAACTAGGGGATTTAGTAAAGAAACTAACCATTTAGATAGTTTATAAGAGATTGACCCAACTGAGCTAATGATGGGTCTTGCTGGGTTATTGGGCTTGTGGGTCTTGATTACACCGTACATGTATGGCAGTGGAGGGGACGTTGAAGTAAGATGTTTAATGAGCGTAGCTTTGCCTCTCAATAGGGACTTCAGTTTTTTGTTGAACTGGGTGTTGACAGTGTTGAGAGGATTATTTATGAGTTTAGAATATGTTGTAGTATCACCTAAGAGGTCATTCATTTTAGAGATATAGTCATCTTTGTTTAAGATCACTACTATGTTGGCTTTATCTGCTTTAGTGACATGTAGATCCTTATTTTTCTTAAGGGCTTGGATTGCTTTGGTGAATCTTTCTGGACAGTTTGGAACACAAGGCTTGGACATAGATGCATACACAACACCTTTACACATGTTAACTTCTTCACTTGTCAAATTACTGAATTTCTCCAAATTGCAAAATGCTCTGGCTATGTCAACACTGTCGACTCCCTTGTTAGAACCATCAAAACTTAAACCATAGCCGAGGGCACACAAGGTATCATTGTCTAGTTGTTTAGAGAGAGATTCACTACACAGTTGTTATTGGCATCCTTAGTCCAATCACTATTTCTAATAAGGAGTGCCAATTTGTGGTCTATCTTGGCTTGAAGATCAGAACGCTCACGTCTCAGGTTATCAAAACAGTAGTCTAACATGAACTTTTTCCAATAGCTCGGTATGGTCATATTAAAAGCGCGCTATTTTTGTCTTACAATACGGAAGGCTTCATCCACTTCAATTTTCTTTATTTCAAAATGTTTCTTAAGGATGATTTCTTGGAACTCATCAAAGGGGCGGTCAGACATCTTCAGGACACGTTGTGGGAGGATAGATCTAGGCATAACTTTTTCACTGAGGCATGTCTGGAGAAATTTCAAACGTATTTTCAATTTGTGGGCCTTGATCATCGAAGAGGAGTAGCTTCAACCAGAAGTCTTTCTGTGACACAAGTGTTTATTGTATTCCATGTAGCAAATGTAATTGTAATTATGTAGGTCAGACAGGAAAAACACTGCAGCTCAGAATCAAACAACATAAGTATAATATCAGAACTGCATCTGAAAGCAGTGCCTTGTTCGTTCATGTTAGGAATAATAATCAACCCATTGCTTGGGAAAAAAGCTTAGAAGTATTCAAATCATCTTGTGTCACAGAAAGACTTCTGGTTGAAGCTAGTTTGATTAAGGAATTAAAATCAATAAACCTTAGTGATGGTCAGTTCAAAACTGATAATATGTTACATAAATTTATTTGTCAGTGGCCCAAGGTTAAAAATGCTTTGAAAACCTTTGATCTTGATGTATGATAGTTATTTTGTGGGTCCCTTTTTTCTGACCTGACCTGTCTAGTCACGTCATCACCCTTCTCTTAAGCTCCTCTACGTGTGTGTTGGTGTGGGGATTAGTGGATGTCATCATTATGACCTGACCTCATGTTTTTAGGTCACCCTGTATATTTAAGCCTCTCTCTGTCCATGTAATCCAGTTGCCTCTGAAGATGTCTTGAATAAAGACGAAAGCTAAGGTACTCCGTTGTTTCCATTTTCCCGTGTGATTTTATCAAGATATACAGTTGTACCCCACTTAACGCGGTCAATTGAACCCAGAGGGTCCCGCGTTAAGTGAAAACCGCGTTAAGTGAATAACAGAACATATGGGATTAATTCCAATAGAACCCAGCCCGACCCCCAAACTCCACTTTTTGACGACAAATAACTATGTTGTAGTAAAAATTCTATCTTAACTTTATGGTGGCATGAAAAACAAGTAATATAGAAGAGGTTAGGTTAGGAAAGATAAAGGTTAACATAGGAAAAATAAAGAATAGGTTTAATAACGAAAATTTTTGAGGAACACTCACGGTAGTAGAAGAGATGGGTCGGCATACGGGGATGGAGGCTGGTTCCGAGGCAGAGGGCAGATTACTGCCCCTCAGGTGAATCACCATTACTAGGTGAATCAATATCACTGTCACTTACAGTTGTTATGGCTTCCCTGACAAATCCCTCAAAATCAACTTCACTATCACTATCACTGGCTTGGGCTGGCTGTGGTGGGTTGCGGGCGAAGAACTCGGTTATGCTTTGCTGACGGCTGGCTTTGATGTTGTCATGATACACCGTGATGTACGGCTCCATAGCCTGCACCAGTCGGGTATGGAAGACGTCATGGCGTTCATCGTCAGTGTCGCGGGAAACGATGGACTTAATTTTTTCTGTTAACTCTATGAGACACTTAATATCACTATGACTTAAACTAGGTTCTTCGGAGAATGACGCACCTTCTTCCTCCTCTTCACTGGCGGGTTCTTCTTCCAACATCTCGTCGGCAGTCACTTCAGGATCTCTGATCACCTCCATGATGTCTTCGTTGGTGGTCTCGGAGAAGCCTTCAGCTGTAATACTGAGCGCAGCTTCTCTGGCAAGGTCCACTGCTACTGCAACAGTCTGAACCTGACCAGTCACAGGTTCACTCCTCCTCTCACCTGGTATGCCATGCAACACATGTCTCCATGCGTGACGAATCGTAGCAATAGACAGCAGATCCCATGCCTCCACCAAGAAGTCTACAGCTTGTTTGACGTTAAACTTCTTCCAAAATTGTTTGACGAGAAGTTCTTGAGTCGCCGCCTCTTGTTCCTTGTCCTCGTCGCTTTTACTCTCGCTGTCGGTGTCACCCAGCTTACGCAACTCATCCTTGGTGTTGGTAGAGTCGTTCAGGAGCTTGAATTTCTTTGCCGAGTATGCAGCTTTAACATTGCAGATTAACTCCTGGTCCATGGGCTGGATTAATGACGTAGTGTTGGGAGGAAGGAAGACCACTTTTACGTTGGGGTGACGATCCATAAGTAGGGGCGAGTGTCCAGGTGCGTTGTCAAGGAGCAACAAAATATTGAAAGGAACATTCTGTTGCTCGCAGAATTTCTGCACGTCAGGAACAAAACAGTTGTCAAACCAGAAGAGGGACAGAGAAGAGGACATCCACGCCTTACGTGCGGTTAGCCAGTGGACATTAAGCTTGTTCATGTCCATATTCTTGTAGGCGTGCGGCTTGCGGGCTTTGTGAATCACCGATAACTTTGGTTTACAGGTACCGGAGGCATTGGTGGTAAACAGGACGGTGATGCGTTCCTTCTGCATCTTCCGGCCCCTTACCTTGCTCGCAGACTGGACAACGAAGGTCTTGGAAGGTAACTTTTTCCAGAAAAGACCAGATTCGTCCATGTTAAACACCTGGTCGTCACTGTACTGTCCTTCCTCCATAATCTCACGTAAAAACGGAGGAAAATCTCTAGCCGCCGCACGGTCAGCACTCGCTTCCTCACCAACAATGCTGATGTTGGTGACCTTGTTCCTCCTCTTAAACCTATGCAGCCAACCATGGGAAGCATTGAAGGGTTTGGGCTCTGCAATTCCCAGTTTACGTGTCACTGCTGCGTATAGCTCACGTGCGTACTCCTGCACTGAGCGCGTGTCCACCGCCATGTTGCGTCGCGCCTGACGCACCAAATAACTCACCAGCAAAGTTTCCACTTTTGCCAGCACCCTGTTCTGGCAATACCTGATAGATGAAGCACCTGCAGACTTTGTGATCTTCATGTGCTCCTTTATCTTGGCTGCATCCTTCTTTATTGTACGAATCGTAGATTCGTTGACGCCATGCTGGCGCGCGAGATCAACTTGGCGTCTTCCTTTCTCCAAATCTTGAACAATTTGGTACTTCAGCTCGTAGCTTAATGAACGTCGTGTCTTCTTTGGTTTAGTGCCGCTGGGTCCAGGTAAGGAAAGGTTTCTCTCTGGGGGTGGTGGTCCGGCGGAAGCCATTTTACGGAACAATGGATGCGCGTTAACCCGGCGTGGCCTTGAGGGATGAAACTGCCGCGGCTAGGTCAAGCGTCGTCTCTCCTCCCTCCCTCCCTCCCCGGGGTAGTCACGTCATAATACTTTAAGCCAATTACAGCTTGCAGCAGAGGGGGGTAGGGCTGCATGGCCAATCACAGTCCGAGACGTCATATGACGTCAGTGATAACGCAACAAAGACACACACTGCGCAACCTTACCGCGCCGCTTACCCAAGCGGAGGGAGGAGGAGGGAGAGGCAGGCAGGCAGGCGGGCGGGTGGGTGGCGCGTGATCAAAATCTAAAAATAGCATCCGAGCCGGACACTCACCGCGTAGCTGTGGAAAAAACCCGCGTTAAGTGAAAGTTCAGCTTTGGCAAGGCACCGCGTATATGCGAAAACACGTTAAGTGAAAGCGCGTTAAGCGGGGTAAAACTTATATATATATATATATATATATATATATATATATATATATATATATATATATATATATATATATATATATATATATATATATATATATATATATATATATATATATATATATATATATACATACAAAGGGTGACCTACATAACATGGGATCTTCTAATCCACACACCACCTCCACCGCACACGAAAGAAGAGCTCATACTAGACAAGTTCCTACATTTATTAATATGTGTGTGATTGTCCTGATTTCAAATATTTATTATAAAGAAACTAACAAAGCAACACAGTCAACCAAGAGACAATGTCCACATCATAACCTCGATCCTCGCACAGCTACAGGAATTCCAAAGACAAAATCGCCCAGTCGTCTTACACTGGATTCCCAGTCATGTAGGGATCGGGGGAACGACGCGGCAGACGAAGCAGCCAAGGCAGCCACACGTTCTATAAGCGTACACATTCAAGTTCCAGCAAGCGTGCAACAGATCAAGAATCACCTCAGAACGGCTCCACATCCAAAAGAGCTTCCTTCAAGCATTCAACGCATTCAACGCTGGTTCCCAATCAGCCAAATGGTACCTGGCGGCTGCAAAAGGGGAACCACCTTTCGCGGACAAGAAAACGCCAAGACAAACCCAAGTTAGCCTTCATCGACTACGACTAGGGTACAAGTGCTCCTGGCAGACGATCGGAAATGTCGTCAGGGAATGCACCTACTGTCAGGAGCCAGCAGCCAACCCACTTGAACACTATCTCCTCGACTGCGAAGTCACACAAAGTCTCCGAAACAGAATTCAAAACTTCCAAGAAGAACACACAACACCAGCGGCCACTCTAACCCGAAAGGCCCAAACAAACCACATTCACCACCTTATCCGGGTCATCAAACGATACCCACCACCCAGATAGCTTAGGAGGTATCCTCCCCCAGCAAGTGCGGACCCCAGTTCGGGGGACGCGCCACTCCGAAACTGACCACGTCCAAGAGTGGGGGTTGGTGGTAAGCGTTCACTGACCTAGGGTCCGCTCACACTTGCAACCTGCAGTATCCTTTTATATCTGCAGGTAGGACAACCTCCAATCCCAAATCCGGTCTGGCTGCTCCAGGAGCTCCAGCCGGAACCACCAAACGGGCCGCCTACAGGCATAGGCCCGTGTCGGACTACGGTCCGACAATCTCAACAACATCACAACGGGGCTGGACTAATTCCTTATGGGCTTGGAGACCTTGCAAGCAAAATGGTCTAAATGAAAGTGGTACGTTAGGAGGGGCAACTCCATAATTTTGCACACTGAATCAAGTTTATCACTGGGATGGGGTCAAATTATTCCACTGTAATAGGGACAACACTGCCATGGAAAACAGATCTGTCTTAGCTAGAGAAATTGCATTTAACGGTCAATTTTAAACAGATGGCTATAACATGACCAAGTTGTTTATAATAGTGGTAAAATAAACTTTTCCTTTCACCAGAAGCTTCAGCTTTATTCCTCTCCAGACGTGTTCTTTACGTGAATTTGAAGATAAATTACTGATAGACTTAGGAGACTTAGGTTGAGGGGACTGGAATAACGGCACCTGTACTCTGTAAAAATTATCAGTATTAGTGAGAGAGAAATGTTTAGCAGCATGCCCAGCTGTGACCAAGGTGAGGAACCCATGCTCATCTATATGAGCTCGCACCCGAGCAGGGATACGTTGTTTCATGTCCTCGAATTTGAACAATTCTAATAATTTCCATACCCGTGGATGGACAACTCGCTCTTGACCCACCTTTGACACAGAAGCTGTTTCTGCCGCAAGAAATCGACATATGTTTGTTTGTCGGCTTTCTGGCAGTTGTGAAACTGTTGTCGATAAGCTTCAGGAACTCGCTGATATATGTTAAACACTGCTGTTTTGACTACTTTGTAGTCCTCGGACTGATCAGTGTCTAATACAGCAAATACCTCCTGAGCTCTCCCCACAAAAAAACTGTGTGCCAACAACACCCATTTATCCACAGCCCAGTTATAAGGCTTGCCTGTTCTCTCAAAACGAGTGAAAATTCAGGTTCCTCCTCATTAAATTTTGATACAAAGCGGGCTGCGACCTCTACACTATAATGTCGCAGTCCCTCACCTTAATTAAGCAAAGTGTGAAGCCTGGTCAAGGTGCAACCTCTTATTCTCAGCATGTAACTTCTAGATCTCAAGTTATGGTTTTCCAGTGTCAACTGTTTAAGTCTAAGTTCATCACTAGGTCAACCAAGAAGTCACAACTCCTCCGCACTTATTATTGCCTCTTCAAACAACTTTTTAGACACTAGAGTGCAAATCCCGTCTTTCTTATTTGTGGACTGAACCTCCAAGCCATAGTGGATGGCTAGCTGACGCCACTGGGATTTAGTTAAATCAGAAAGAGCCTCCACTGATGGTTTAGCCACAAAATCCTCAAGACTGAGCATGGTTGCAACAAGAAGAGAGAAACTCAAACCGAAAATAAGCTAAGGTAGCTAGATAGCCAGGATACCCACCAAAATTCGTGGTACTGTAAATATAAAACAATAACTGACAACATTAAAAACAAACTTACATGTGAACAAAATATACTAAACTTTACAATCTGAGTGCAATGAGCCTAAGGGAACCAATATCTACTATAATAAATTAAAAATTAAATAGAACGTGTTGCATAAGACTTGAAAGAAACTGCACTAATTGCTTAGTTTTTATAAAATATGGCATATGAAAATGATTCACTCCTGGACCTTGGTCGCCCAATCTATCACAACCCAGTGTGTCTCTGCCCAAACTTACCCCAAAAGACTGAGAGCTGGACCGAGTCTGTATGGGTAGAAATTGCGGAAGGAAGAGAAAAACTAATTATGGAAGTGATTTACAGGCCCCCAAGTCTTGGGAAGGAAGCAGCTCAGCCCATATGGCAGGAAATGGGTAGGACAGCAAGATACAACAACCTGTGCAATATAGGGGATTCCAACTTCAGAAATATTGACTGGGACAACATTATAGGTGACTATGAATCTGAAGACTTCCTAGACGCAGTACAAGACAATTTTTTAAAACGATTAATTACAGAACCTACTAGAGGTGACAATATATTAAACCTAGTCTTAACAAATGAGGAAAATATTATCAGAGATATCACAATAGGGGAAGAACTAGGGAACAGTGATCACAGAGAAATCAGGTTTACCCTAAATTGGGAAAGAAAAAATAATGACAATATAGTCAGAGTCCCAGACTTTCGATGGGCGAATTATGAGGGGTTAAAAAGGTACCTAGGTGAGATCACCTGGGAACGGTCTGGTCAGTCTCTTGTAGGAATGGGTAATGTCACTGGCGACACAACAATTGATCATGACTATAATATATTCACTCGTATACTAAGTAAAGCACATGAACAAAATATACCATACAGAAAAATTAGGTCAAATAAGAATGAGCCAAGGTGGATGACCAAAAAACTTAAACATGACATAGGAATAAAGAAAGGAATTTAAAAGAAATTAAAGGGAGGGGAGGAGCATCTCAGAGATAGCTATAAGGAATTATCTAGGAATGTTAAGAAAAATGTGAGGAAGGCAAAGAGGGACTACGAAATCTAAATAGGAAGAGAATCCAAGTCAAATCCAAAGGGATTTTGCCGGGTACATAGGACAAAGGTCAAGGACAAAGTGGGGCCTGTAAGGTCAGAAAGAGGGGAAGTGATCGATGATATTGAGGAAATAAGCAAAGCATTTAACAGCTACTTCTTATCAGTTTTCACAGAAGAAATTCACGAGAAAATGCCAGAGGTGTAACTGATATTTCGGGGAATTGAAGAAGAGGAACTAAAACATATCACTATCAGAAAAGAGGATGTTCTTAAGAAGATAAATAAATTAAAGAAGACAAAATCTCCAGGGCCGGATGAAATTTTCCCTCGAGTTTTGAAAGAGTGTAAGGAACAGATTAGCGGACCCCTCGTAAATTTATTTACAAAATCATTTGACACGGGAGTTGTGCCAGACTTGTGGAAACAGGCAAATGTAGTACCCATATTCAAAAAGGGAGACAGAGCATCAGCGTCAAATTACCGGCCGATTAGTTTGGCGTCAGTAGTGGGGAAATTTCTTGAATCAATTATAGCAAATAGCATCCAAGAGCATTTAGAGAAAAACAAATTAATCTACGTCTCCAACATGGATTTACAAAGGGAAAATCTTGTGTAATAAATCTGCTGACGATTTTTAGGAAAATTTATGAGGTAGCATATAATAACGAAAATTACGATGTTATTTACTTAGACTTTAGCAAAGTATGTGACAGAGTACTGCATCAGAGGCTTCTGAGAAAAGTTAAGTGTCATGGTATCGAGGAGAAATTTTTAAACTGAATAAAATCATAGCTCACCGATAGAACACAGAGGGTCAGCGAAGATGGTCTTAAATTTGAGTGGGGCGGTGTAACTAGTGATGTTCCTCAGGGGTCAGTATTGGGCCCACTCTTGTTCATAATCTACATAAACGATCTAGATGCTGGGATCGGCAGTGACATAAGCAAGTTTGCGGATGACACCAAAATAGGGCCCCTCACTGTACGTCTCTCGAGGGAGTGCAAATTAAAATGCTTTAACCTGTCTCTGTACTCAAGGTTCCTAATGCCCGGGATTAGCCTTTTCATTCTCCTCTGAATTCTTTCCAAGGATTCTATATCCATTCTGTAATATGGTGACCAGAATTGAACTGCGTAATCCAAGTTAGGTCTCGCAAGTGCAAGATATAATTTTAAGATGACCTCGCTAGTCTTGTAACTAACACTCCTTTGTATGAACCCAAGTACTTTTTTAGCCTTGTTTTTCGAGCAAATACACATTGTTTACTTGGCTTAAGATTCCTACTCATCATTACTCCTAAATCTCTCTCGCAGTCGGATTTCTCAATAACATCGTTGTTCATCTGGTATTTGGTTCCCTGTTTATATCTCCTATACTGAGTACTTTACATTTGTCCACATTGAATTTCATCTGCCATTTTTCAGACCATTCGAAATTTTTTTTAGATCTTCCTGTAGTTTTGCGGAGTCCTCGTCAGATTTAATTACACGTCCTATTTTAGTGTCATCAGCAAATTTATTTATGTTGCTGTCTACGCCGAAATCTATGTCGTTTATGTATATAATAAATAATAATGGTCCAAGTACTGAGCCTTGGGGAACTCCACTAGTGACGTTGCTCCAATGGGATTTAGTGCCGTTAATGCTCACTCGCTGTTTCCTGTCCTGTAACCACGCCCTAATCCATTTTAGAATATCTCCTTTAACACCATAAGCCTCCACTTTTCTTATTAGTCTTTCGTGGGGGACTCTGTCGAAGGCTTTGCTAAAGTCGAGATATACCACATCATAATTGTGCCCCTCGTCCACCGATTCGAAAATTGATGAAAAGAATGTTAATAGATTAGTTAGACATGAACGCCCGCTTGTGAAGCCATGTTGGGAATCATTGATAAACTTGTACTTCTCCAGGTGATTTCGAATAGAGTTTGAAATGATTGTTTCCAGTAATTTGCCTACAATTGATGTTAGACTGATTGGACGGTAGTTCGAAGATAGTGATATATCTCCCTTCTTAAAAATCGGTATTACATTTGCTATCCTCCAGGATTCTGGTACTAAACCTGTTTTTAAAGACATGTTAAACAACTTTGCTAAGGCCATTCTAAGCTCTTCCTTACATTCCTTTAATAATCTGGCAAATATCTCATCGAGACCTGGTGACTTATTAGGCTTTAGTTTGTCAATTTGCTTACTAACATCGTTACTAGTCACTACTATCGAGTTTAATTTATTTTCTTCATTATAGAGTCGGTGCCTCGGGTATCATGTTTAAATTTTCGGTGGTGAAAACTGTTGAAAAATTTTTATTCAGATTATTGCTCATTTCTCCGTCGTTATCAGTTAGCTCGCCGGTATCAGACTGTATTGGCCCAATCTTTTCTCGTGTTCTAGTTTGATACATTTGATAGAATCCCTTGGGGTTGGACTTCGCCTCCCTTGCTATCTTCAGTTCATTATTCCTCTTTGCTTTTCTTATCTCGGTCTTAACCCTACCGGCCAATACCTTATAGTAATCTCGGAGGTAAACTTCACCACGATTTATTCTCCTACCTATAGCCTTCCTATCCAATAATATTCTTTAAATAATTATTTATCCATTTAGGGTCATTGTTGTTTGATCTGAGTTGTTTGTATGGCATGCTCTGCCTTTGTGCATTAAGTAACTCATTATTTAAATTGTTGTGGAACTCGTTATCAGGTCATTCTCAACCATCAGGTCTCTGAGTAGGGTGAGGTCATTGTGTGAGGTCACCTCATGTGAGGTCATGTTATTCACCCCCAAGCGAGATACCCCTTCTCTCAGCTGCCTCTTGAAACTATCAAAGTTTGCCCCTCTGAAATCTGGGTCTTTAGTGGAATTTTCCTTGCGGCTGCCCTGAAATTCTAACTAGAATCTGATTTCTTTGTGATCGCTGTTAGCAAGTTCGTTCCCTACCTCGACATTACTAATGAGGTTTTCTCTATTTGACAGAACTAAATCGAGTATATTATTACGATGAGTGCGGGGATATAAGATAGAAGTATTTTAGTGGGTGAACGGAATCAATAAAGGAGATATAGATAACTTTCTTATAATATCCGAGCAGGATTGGACTCATAGCAACGGATTTAAGTTGGATAAGTTTAGGTTTCGGAGGGAGATAGGAAGAAACTGGTTCACAAATAGGGTGGTAGACGAGTGAAACAAGCTTTGCAACTTTGTAGTAAGTGCTGGGATGCTGGAAAGTTTGAAAAGGAGGCTAGATAGATTCATGGACGATAGAGAGTGGTGGTAACTCTCGACAGGAGCTGCCATGCACATGGCAACCGGCCTATTGCAGACTCCTTATTGTCTTATGTTTTCTTATTTTCTTATATTGCTAGTCATGGGCCATTGCTGAAGAATAAGATCCTGGATAAAAAGGGCCAACAGAAACACCTAGATAATTCTATCTTATTTACATATATTTACAAATAAAATGTACAAGACATAATAGAAATGCATTTCCTACCCAATTAGAAAATAGCATAAGCATCACTGACTCCACCCTAGCATTCCACTGGAAAGGGTATACAAACCTTAGCCTTATGCTAGCTCAGAAAGGGAGAGAGAAGGGCATAAACAAGCCAAGGACAAGACAAGGAAGGAGTAAGGTCTGTCCTTAAGAAGGCTGGGCTGAGAAAGTCCGTCTGGGTCAGGCAAGCTGGTGGCCCAGGAAGCTCCGCCCACCTGTGCATGCACAGATGAACATCATTTATTTCACAAGTTTGCATTAACTTATACACAAGGTTTGAGGCAAGATTATAAATGGGAAAAAGTTAGACAAATTTATTGGAATCCAATAAGTAATTCATAGGACTTAAAATAAATATTATACAATGAGAACTTGCACATGGGCATAACACAAAATTGATACCTGGCAACATAAGCACGATTTGCTATTGGGTCATGCCACACCTACATTCAGTGAAGGAACCAGGACCACACCCAGCTATTATAATGCAATACTGACAGCGCCCTGTCTAGTGTGCCACTTGGTGGGAAGGATGATGTAATAACATAGGAAAATCCCCACAGAAGAAAGTGTTTCTCTTGATTGTATTGAATTCCTCAAAATATTTGTGCCCCACTCAGCTATGGATACATTTGTTGTATTATATGTATAAACAACTAGGAGACTTACTGTACCAAGTAGATAGTTAATACGACCTCACAAGATGTGACTCCCTCTGTACTCCCTCGAGAGACGTAGAGTGAAAGGGGATATGATAGAGGTGTATAAATGGACACTAGGGGAAGGGTCACGGCAGGGTTAGCTCCCGAGGGATAATTATCAGATATGGCCAGTGCTATGTGTGGTCTGGGGTGTGCAAGTTTGTTAACCAAACTGGAGTGGTCCATGGAAGAATTGGTGAGGGCCAAGGAAGAAATTGAGAGGGCCACGTTGGAGAACCTGAAATTAAAGGAAGAGCTGGTGAGGATAAAGGGGGAGGTGGGACAGGGAAAGTCAGTGTCTGACGAAAACTCAAGTGAGTGGAAGGTTGTGAGGAGAGGGAAGACCAAGCTGGTGGTGAAGAAATACACCAAGGATACGACAACAACGACAACAACAGCTAAGTGTACCAACTCATTCAGTCCCTTGATAGACGAATTGGAAGTCAGTACAGTCAGGGACAGGGCTGACAAAGAAGGTATAAAAACTTTAATTGTTGGTGACTCACAGGTAAGGTACTTGGACAGGGCCTTTTGTGGTAAAAACAAAAATAGGATGAGGGTGTGTTTGCCAGGAGCTGGGGCGGGGGATATAATTGACAGGATGGACAATATCTTGTCTGGTAATGGGAACAAACCCATTATCTGCCTCAGTGCAGGAGGCAATGATATTGGCCGGTGTAGGAGCGAAGAGCTTCTTGATATGTTCAAGGCAGCTATAGATCGTATTAGGTCTAAGGGAAGGATCCCTATCATATGCAGTGTCCTGCCTAGAAGGAGAGTTGGCAGTGAATAGTTGTCAAGGGAGGTTGGTGTCAACGACTGTCTTGACAGATATTGCAAGTCAATATCAGTCCCATTCATTGACAACTGGGACAACTTCTAAGGCAGAAGGAATCTTTATGCTAGGGATGGGGTGCACCTGTCTCGGGATAGGGTGGCAACCCTGGCTGGGTCTATAGAGGGGGCAGTTCAAAGGATATCGAAGTCTTTAAACTGCTAGGGGAACATATGGGCACGGGGGTGGGGGAAACTGCAGTGGGAGCGGGTAAACAAAGTAAAAGATTACAGGGAAATAGTGTTAGGAAGGATGACAGAACTAAATTAAACGGGGAGTTTAAAACTAAACGCGGTAAAGGGAGGACTGAGAACACGACTGACTTAAATGTCTACTACGCGAACAGTAGAAGTATGAGAAACAAAATGGATGATATTAGGGCCTTGGTATGTAAAGAAAAAATCGATATAATAGCATTCACTGAAACATGGATCAACCTAGACTCACGTGAGTTGCCGGTCGAATACCAAATTGCGTGTTACAAATTGTTCCATACAGATAGGCAGACCAGGAATGGAGGCGGAGTAGCAATCTATGTTAGGGATAATCTAAAGTGTGAAATAAATAAGGAAATAAAAACGGAGCGGAATACAGAAACAATTTGGATATAATTAATCGACAGTAGGGAAAAATTAATCACAGGAGTTATATATAGACCTTCCAATCTTGATAGAGTCAATGAGCGACTTATCTGGGATGAAATGCGCAGGGCTTCCATACACAACAAAGTCTGTATAGTAGGCGACTTTAACCTTGGCCAAATAGATTGGACTGACCTTACGGGTAACTCAGAATCAGAGGATTTTCTCGAAACGATCCAGGACTGTTTCCTAAGTCAACATATAACCGAACCCACCCGGGGTAATAATATACTCGATTTAGTTCTGTCGAACAGAGAAAACCTCATTAGCAATGTCGAGGTCGGGAACGAACTTGCAAACAGCGATCACAAAGAAATTAGATTCCAGTTAGATTTTCAGGGCAGATGTAAGGAAAATTCCACTAAAGTACCAGATTTCAGAAGGGCAAACTTTGACAGTTTAAAGAGGCAGCTAAGAGAGGGGGTGTCGCGCTTGGCCGTGAACCTGACAGATGACTCAGACCTGATAACGAGATCTGAGATTGCCGAGTTCTACGACAATTTAAATAATGAGTTACTTAATGCACAAAGGCAGAACATACCATACAAAAAACTCAGATCAGACAACAATGACCCTAAATGGATAAATAATTATTTAAAGAACATCATTGGCCAAAGAAAGGCTATAGGTAGAAGGATAAGGCGTGGCAAAATTTACCTCCAGGATAATTATAAGATATTGGCGAGTAGGGTTAAAACCAAGATAAGGAAAGCCAAGAAGAATAATGAGGTAAGGATAGCAAGGGAGGCGAAGACAAACCCCAAAGGATTTTACCAAATGTATCAAACTAAAAAACGAGAAAAAATTGGACTAATAAGGTCAGATACCGGCGAGCTCACTGATAACGACGGAAAAATGAGCAATAATTTGAATAAATATTTTTCAACAGTTTTCACCACCGAAAATCTAAACATGATACCCGAGGCACAGACTCTATTCAGAGATAGTGAAGAAAACAAATTAAGCGAGATAGTAGTGACTAGTAACGATGTTAGTAAGCAAATAGACAAACTAAAGCCTAATAAGTCACCTGGTCCCGATGAGATATTTGCCAGAGTATTAAAGGAATGTAAGGAAGAGCTTAATATGCCCTTAGCAAAGTTGTTTAACATGTCCTTAAAAACAGGTGTAGTACCAGAATCCTGGAGGATAGCGAATGTAATACCGATTTTCAAGAAGGGGGATAGATCACTATCCTCTAAGTACCGCCCAATCAGTCTAACATCAATTGTAGGCAAATTACTGGAAGCAATCATTTCAAACTCTATTCGAAATCACCTGGAGAAGCACGGATTGATCAATGATTCCCAGCATGGCTTCACAAGCGGACGTTCTTGTCTATCTAATCTATTAACATTCTGTTCATCAGTTTTCGAATCGGTGGACGAGGGGCACAATTATGATGTGGTATATCTCGACTTTAGCAAAGTCTTCGACAGAGTCCCCCACGAAAGACTAATTAGAAAGGTAGAAGCACATGGCATCAAAGGCAACATCCTTAAATGGATTAGGGCGTGGTTACAGGACAGGAAACAGAGAGTGAGCATTAACGGCACTAAGTCCCATTGGAGCAACGTCACAAGTGGAGTTCCCCAAGGCTCAGTACTTGGACCATTATTATTTATTATATACATAAACGACATAGATATTGGCATAGACAACAATATAAGTAAATTTGCTGATGACACTAAAATAGGACGTGTTATTAAATCTGACGAGAACTCAGCAAAACTACAGGAAGATCTAAACAAATTTTTCGAATGGTCTGAAAAATGGCAGATGAAATTCAACGTGGACAAATGTAAAGTACTCAGTATAGGAGATGTAAACAGGGAAACCAGATACCAGATGAACAACGATGCCATAGAGAAATCCGACTGCAAGAGAGATTTAGGAGTAATGATAAGTAGGAACCTTAAGCCAAGTAAACAATGTGTTTTTGCGCATAACAAGGCTAATAAAGTACTTGGGTTCATACAAAGGAGTGTTAGTTACAAGACTGGCGAGTTCATCCTAAAACTGTATCTTGCCCTTGTGAGACCACACCTGGATTACGCAGTTCAGTTTTGGTCACCGTATTACAGAATGGATATAGAATCTTTGGAAAGAATTCAGAGGAGAATGACAAGACTAATCCCGGGCATTAGGAACCTTGAGTATAGAGACAGGTTAAAGCATCTTAATTTGCACTCCCTCGAGAGAGGTAGAGCGAGGGGCAACCTGATAGAGGTGTACTATATGTGGAAGTCAGGGCTAAACAAAGGGGACATTACAAAGGTACTCTAACTATCCAACCAGGAGCGAACTCGGAACAATGGTTTTAAATTTGACAAATTTAGATTTAGGAGTGAAATAGGTAAACACTGGTTTGGAAACAGAGTAGTGGATGAATGGAACAAGTTACCAAATATCATCATTAACTCGAATAAGCTGAATAGCTTCAAACATAGGTTGGATGCTTATATGAGCAATAGGGGTTGGGTGTAAATGGGACTACCCAGTATGGGCTAATAGGACCGCTGCAGTTTCCTCCATTCTTATGTTCTTATGTCTGCAGAGGAAAACTCCCACCTTACCAGGAAAATTGACCACGAGGTACGATGTTGTTGAGTACTATAACAATTTATATAAATATATAGATACTTAATGCACAAAGGTGGAATATTCTGCACAGAAAACTTAGATCAAGTAATAATACCTACAAATAGATGAATAATTATTAACAAAATATTATTGGACAGAAAATGGGTAATAACAGAAGAATCAAACAAGATAATGTTTGCCTCCTAAATTATTTTAACGAATTAACATGAAGGGTCAGTAAAGAGATAAAAAAAGCAAAGAGGAATTATGCAGTGAAGATAACAAGAGAGGAAAAAAACCGGGTCTAAAGGTTTCTTCCAATTGTACCAAACTAAAACACGAGACAAGATTGGATCAATACACGCATATAACCGCGAGCTACGTGATAATGGGGGACAAATGAGCGAGATATTTTACTTTAATTTTCACAACCGATCACTTAAATATGATACCCGAGGTCCCTACTGTACCTACTATCTATAGAGATAACGAAGAAAACAGAAAAGGTGAGAGTGTAGTAACTAATAACGATGTTAGTAAACAAATAGACGAATAATATTAACACCGACTCAGTCTCCAGAACCCGATGAGATAATTGCCAGAATATTAAACGAATATAAGGGCGAACTTAGTTTCCCTAAGCAAACTTTTTCAACATATCATTAAAGTCGGATGTAGCACCAGAATCCTGGAGGTTAGCGAATGTAATAACGATTTAAAAAAAGGGAGATAGACCACTATCCCCTAACTACCTTGAATTCAGTCAAATATCAATAATAGGAAAATTACCGGAAGCTATAGTTACAAACTAAATTCGAAACTACTTTAAGAAACACAAATTGATTCTCAGCATTGCTTCACAAGTGGGCATTCATGTCTAACAGTGACATGCAAATTACTATTTGATCCTTTGAGTGTTACCACTTTATTTTTATTATCCAGACACGATAAGGCAAGAAATGATTTGAACAGTAGCCAGTTGCTTAATTTTGATAGCACCAGCACAACAAAGGGTTAAATCTACAGTTAACCTTATCTGAATAAAAACAGTGATTAAACTAAGATATTCCTGGTTTGTAGAGATGGGATTAAATGAATACCCAGATTGAATATACATAATTATTAAAAAAAATCAATAACATATTATACTGTATTGACAATTTCTCACTAAATATACATACACTCAATTATTTAATACAGATCATAAGATAAATCTAGCGATAACTTTTCACTAGGCTTTCACTTGTTTATATAAACCATAAAAAGGTTCAACAGGAGTTTACCACTTCTCAAGTAATTGTTTTCTTTCTACGGATTATCAGACTCATTGATCAAACTTAGCTGAAACATAAGTCCATTTCCCAAGCTATATCTTCCAGTGTTCTTCCACTGATGTGCTTAAAAATACTTGGGAAACTCTTGCACCATTACACGACTTTCAACCTTAAACCGCTGCAATCTTAATCAGCTCAAAGTTAAATCTTGCTGCACAGTTACAAATGCTTCACACATAAAATTTCTCCACACATATGAACTTGCTGTACACAAACTCCTGAAAATAATTATTATTTTCAGTACCTAATAAAGATAATAAGTCACTTTAAATCATCGATGTTCTCTTTACAAGAATCATTTTATTAGCTAATTAATTCACAGATATACAGTACATACTTTAAATAAATCATATTAAGTAATACTTTGATCTTTCATTGTTCAATTAAAAATAGAAAAAACTATAATATTCACTGTTAAGATTAGTGTATCATGATAATTGCTGACTACATGATATCAGTATTATCTTTAAAAATCAGCACACAATAACATCCTATCATGACGGAAGAATTATTTTGTTTTACCAAAGATTATCATATCAATTTCACTGTTTCACTTATATAAATTCACTTACATCAAATATTACTAACCTACATCTATCACTGATCAATAACTACGAAAATAATCATCTTACCACCTCTTTGATATTTTAACACTTATTTACAAACACTTTCAGGGTTAGATCTACATGTCTTTACTTAATGATATCTGATATAAAAATGGCGTCTTTACACACACTGCTCCAAAGAAACTAGTGTCCTATTACTGATAACAGTAGTTCAAGGTCACCAACAATTATAAATCACTCGGTTTCAATTCACTTTTGATAAATATTTTACTGCAATTCTTCACATTATAATTTATTTCAATGTTAATAACTTAAAAAACTCTTCCCAGATACGTTACAATTATAATGACTCATTCATCCACCATAAGTCAACTAGACGGGGCCTGACTAACATCTGTACACTCAACAAATACTCCAAATTTCAAAAAAAATTCCTTAAGTATCTCACAATTCATGGAGTAGTCAGAATTATTTATAGGTAGTCAAGTATGTCATCGTGATCAACAATCCTTAAGCTATCTAACATTTAGCATTTATAAATAAACGTTACGTATTTAATGAGAAAATTACATTAACATACATGATTTGAACAAGATTTTATATTTACTTCAATAACTATTAAATTCTTCATACAATACCTCAAATAACTTAACAATCGAAGATAACATTTGCTACATACTGAGAATCTTTCAGATTCAAGTCTCCTTCAGCTTATGAAGGGATAACTAAACTATTTTTACTACTCCAAATTACGTCATATAGTAAAATATATTTTAGAACAATAGGAAATTCACTTTTTGTATAAATTTACTTAAAATCAATTCAATCTCGTTACATGGAGCCTCACGGAATTGGATGAGATATTCTTAATTGGATTAGGGCGTGGGTAAAGGACAGGAAACAGAATCAATATTAATGGCACTGAATCCAACTGAGGTAACTTCACCAGTGGAGTACCCCAAGGCTCAGTACTTGGACAACTACCATTTGTTATATACATTAACGACATGTACTAAATACGCATAGAGAGCAACATAGTGAATTTGCTGGAAAAATGTAAAGTACTTAGTCTGGGAAATGTAAATCGGGAAACCAGATATCAGATGAACGACGTTGATTTTGATTAATCCGACTGTTAGAAAGTAAGAATCTTAATTAAACTAAGGCTGCACTGCATATATGCTCGACACAAGGGTAAAAAGATATTTCGGTTCATATCAAGGAGGTTATCCTTAAAGTACATCTCGCGTATGTAAGACCTCACTTGGATTATGCAGTTCAGTTTTAGTCACCGTACTACAGAATGGATATTGAAACCTAGATAGCATCCAGAGGAGGATGACAAAGCTAATCCCGGTCATTAAGAACTTTGAGTACCCGTATGGTGATACACTAGAGGTCCTGAATTTGCACACCACGAGAGATGTACAGAACAGGGAGAGGCGATATGATCGAAGTGTATACTGTAAGTGGAAGCTAGGGTTAATCAAAGGTGATATAACAAAGGTACTTACTGTAAAATGTTTAAAATGAACGAACAGGTATCAACGGTTTTAATTTGACAAATTTAGATATAAGCGTGATATATGAAAGTACTGGTTTGGGAATAGAGTTGTGGATGAGTGGAACAAATTAGCAAAAATTTCATTAATTCGAATCCGCTGTGAAGCTTCAAATATAGGTTGGACAGATATATGGGCGATATGGGTTGGATGTAAACGGGTCTACCTATTATGTATCAATAGGCCCGCTACAGTTTCCTCTATTATGTTCTTATATTCTTACTGTAATACGTAACACATATACTCTTCACCAATTTTTTGTAGAACATTACTGCATAAATATCAAATAAGACAACACTAAACATAATATGAATGTGATAATAGGAGACTTATATAAACAATACAGTATGTTATATACACCATCATGTTACGATTTATTGGTGTATGAGCCTTACAGGGGGCCAGGGAGGTTACCAGGAGAGTGTGGTTACCAGGAGAGTGTGGGCACCAGGGAGAGTGTGGGCACCAGGGAGATTGTTGTTACGCAGGAGAGTGTGGTTAGGGGGGGAGTGTGGTTACCAGGGAGATTGTGGTTACCAGGGAGAGTGTGGTTACCAGGGAGAGTGTGGTTACCAGGGAGATTGTGGGTGTCAGGAAGAGTGTGGGTGTCAGGTAGAGTGTAGTTTCTAGGGAGAGCATGGTGTCAGGGAGAGTGTAATTGCTAGGGGAAGTATGGTGTTAGGGAGAGTGTTGTGGTCAGGGAGAGTGTGGGTGTCAGGGAAATTGTGGGTGTCAGGGAGAGTGTAGTTGCTAGGGAGAGTATGGTGTCAGGGAGAGTGTGGGTGTCCGGGAGACTGTGGGTGTCAGGGAGAGTGTGGGTGTTCGGGAGATTGTGGGTGTCAGGGAGAGTGTGGGTGTCAGGGAGAGTATAGTCTAATTTAAATGAATTGAAACAGTTTATTTAGCCAGAAAAACACAGATACAGAGAGGATAATAATAACAATATTAACATGGCTGAGCCATTTGAGAACCTGATATATACTATACATTTATCTCAAGGAAGTATTATGTAACATTTAGTATCATCTGGAATAGTACAATAGCATGGTGGTAATAAGAACATCTCATAGTGTTACTACGGTTATCACTTCAATATTTATTTATTTTATTTATTTTTTATTTTGTTTATTTTTTTTATTTTTTTATTTTTTAATATATACATAAATTAGAGTGGAAATTAAAAACACAAGTATAATGGGGGAGCAGTACAACCTGGGTTGTACAGTAATAAGGTTGAACAAGAGGACAGAGCTGTCAGGATTATGTCGAGTTGGCAATTATGTTTATTGCAATGGTAATTACTTATCTATTTACATGATAATTTTCGATAAAACGGTTTTGATGGTACAATAACAACAGGTACTGTAAACATAGTAGGTGTTACAAGAAATAGTAATACTTAGACAATATATATTTTTTAAGAGATGATTTAAAGGAAGGGAGCGTAGTCTTTGCTAGGATGGGTGGGAGTAAGTTGCTCCAGACCTTCACACCTTGATATTTTATGGAGGTCTGGGACTGAGAGGAGCGCATGGGGATGGTCTTAGTGGCTCTGGGTACCTTAAGTTGTATCTCTGATTATTCCGGAACTGGAAATAATTATTGTCAAGCAAGTGATGGACAGATTTGTAAAAAAGGAGGGTACAGCAGTAGGTGTTAATATCTTCAAATTTTAAAATTTTCAATATTGCAAATTTTTCGTTTGTGTGATTTGTTTTTTTTAAGTAGGTCATTGTCCGTACAACTCTCTTTTGTGCAGTAACCAGAGATTGTGTTTTTGAAGAGCCAAAGGCCCCCCATAGTGTGTGACAGTGTATCAGGTGTTGGTAAACAAGATCATGATAGATTCTTTCGTTGCTGTGAGAGTGAGTGACTGTCGAGTGTGATGCATGATACCGCACTGTTTATTGACTTTACTGTAAATGGCTTGTATGTGGTTTTTCCAGTTAAGTTTCTTATCAACAATAACTCTGAGGAATTTAATATTTTGTTCGCGGTTGAGGACTGTATTGCCAAAGTACAGGGGGTCCAAGTCTGGAGATACGTTTTTCCTGCCTTGAAAGATCGTGTAGTGGGTTTTCTCAAGGTTTAAGGTCAGTTTATTACGCATTACCCAGGTTCAAACTTTAATTCAATTCAGTGTTCATAGTTCTCATCAAGGAATGGAGGTCTGAGTTTCTGGCATAGAGATTACTATCGTCTGCAAATAAGCTGTGTTTTATGAGTGTGCCGGCGTGGACTATGTCGTTTATGTACAACAAAAACAGCACTGGACCGAGAATGGAACCTTGGAGGACACCATACAAGATTGTCGGGGATTCAGATTGGTGATTTTTATAGCAAACATACTGCATCTTGTTGGAAAGATATGAGGTAAACCAATTGTGCGACGGGACCCTAACGCCGAAATGTTCAAGCTTTGAAAGGAGGATGGTATGGTCGACAGTATCGAAGGCTTTAGAGAGGTCAAAGAATATACCGACTGTGAACTGACTGTCATCAAAGGAATTTAAGATGTCATTAGTAAAGGATAGCAGAGCACTCTCAGTCGACCTTCTAGCACTAAATCCAAACTGGGAGTCTGTAAAGATGTTATTGGCATTGCAGAAGGGATTTACTCTATTACATGCTAGCTTTTCCAATATCTTACTCAAGGCTGGGGATATTATGGTAACAGGGAGAGTGCGGGTGTCAGGAAGAGTGTTGGTTTCAGGGAGAGTGTGGGTGTCATGGAGAGTGTGGGTGTCAGGGAGAGTGTGGGTGTCAGGGAGAGTGTAGGTGTCAGGGAGAGTGTGGGTGTCAGGGAGTGTGTGGGTGTCAGGGAGTGTGTGGGTGTCAGGGGACAGGGAGAGTGTGAATCAGGGAGGTGTGGATCAGGGGATCAGGAGAGTGTGGGTGTCAGGAAGAGTGGGGTGTCAGGGAGAGTGTGTCAGGGAGAGTGGGGTGCCAGGAGAGACTGGTTGGGGATAGAGGGGTGTCAGGTGTGGGTGTCAGGGAGAGTGTGGGTGTTAATGGGTGTCAGGAGTATGGGTGCCAGGGAGGTGTTGGTGTCAGGAGTGTTGGTGTCTGGGAGGTTGGTGTCAGGGAGTGGGTGTCAGGGAGAGTGTTGGTGTCAAGGAGAGTGTTCGTGTCTGGGAGAGTGTTGGTGTCAGGAGTGTTGGTGTCAGGAGAGTGTTGGTGAGGGAGAGTGTTGCAGGAGAGGGAGAGTGTTGGTGTCAGGGAGAGTGTGGTGTCAGGAGAGGGTGTCAGGGAGAGTGTTGGTGTCTGGTAGAGTGTTGGTGCCAGGAGAGAGGGAGTGTGGGTGTCAGGGAGTGTGATTGTCAGGGGAGAGTGTGGATGTCAGGGAGTGTGTGGGTGTCAGGGGTGTGTGGGTGAGGAGACTGGGTGTTAGGGAGAGTGTGATATCAGGGAGTCTGTGTCAGGTGTTGTCAGGGGAGTGTGTCAGGGATGTGTCAGGGGTGTGTAGGTGTCTGTGTGGGTGTCAGGGAGTGTGAATATCAGGGGAGTGTGGGTGTCAGGGAGTGTGTGGGTGTCAGGGAGAGTGTGGGTGTCAGGGAGAGTGTGGGTGTCAGGGAGACTGTGGGGTGTCCAGGAAACTGTGGGTGTCAGGGGGTGGGTGTCAGGGAGTGGGGTGTCAGAGTGTGGTTGCCAGGGGAGTGTGGGTGTCAGAGAGGGGGTGTCAGGGAGTGTGGTTGCCAGGGAGAGTGCGGGTGTCAGGGAGAGTGTGGGTGCCAGGGAGAGTGTTGGTGTCAGGAGAGTGTTAGCGTCTGGGAGAGTGTGGGTTTCAGGAGAGTGCAGGTGGCAGGGAGAATGTAGGTGTCAGGGGTGTGGGTGTCAGGGAGTGTGTGTCAGGGAGTCAGGGGGACTGTGGGTGTGGGGAGAGTGTTGGTGTCTGGGAGAGTGTGGGTGTCAGGGAGTGTTGGTGTCTGGGAGAGAGTGGGCATCAGGAGAGTGCAGGTGTCAGGAAGAATGTGGGTGCCAGGTAGAGTGTGGGTGTCAGGGAGAGTGTGGGTGTCAGGGAGTGTGGGTGTCAGGGGACTGTGGGTGTCAGGGAGAGTGTGGGTGTCAGGGAGACTGGGTGTTAGGGGTGTTAGGGAGAGTGTGAATATAAGGGAGAGTGTGTGTGTCAGGGGAGACTGTGGGTGTCATGGACAGTGCGGGATGTCAGGGAGAGTGTGGTTGCCAGGGAGTGTGGGTGTCAGGGAGAGTGCGGGTGTCAGGGAGAGTGTGGTTGCCAGAGAGTGCGGGTGTCAGGGAGGTGTGGTGTGCCAGGAGAGAGTGTTGGTGTCAGGGAGAGTGTTAGGTCTGGGAGAGTGTGGGTTTCAGAGAGAGTGCAGGTGTCAGGGAGAATGTAGGTGTGTCAGGAGAGTGTGGGTGTCAGGGAGGTGTGGGTGTCAGGGAGAGTGTGGGTGTCAGGGGACTGTGGTGTCAGGAGTGTTGGTGTCTGGGAGAGTGTGGGTGTCAG
Source organism: Homarus americanus (assembly GCF_018991925.1). Classification (NCBI taxonomy): domain Eukaryota; kingdom Metazoa; phylum Arthropoda; class Malacostraca; order Decapoda; family Nephropidae; genus Homarus; species Homarus americanus. The sequence goes on from NW_024726107.1 coordinate 3,575,633, forward strand.
GGAGAGTGTTGGTGTCTGGGAGAGTGTGTGTATCAGGAGAGTGCAAGTGTCAGGAAGAATGTGGGTGCCAGGTAGAGTGTGGGTGTCAGGTAGAGGTGGGTGTCAGGGAGTGTGGGTGTCAGGGGACTGTGGGTGTCAGGGAGAGTGTGGGTGTCAGGGAGACTGGGTGTTAGGGTGTTAGGGAGAGTGTGAATATAAGGAGAGTGTGTGTGTGTCATGGAGACTGTGGGTGTCATGGACAGTGCGGGATGTCAGGAGAGTGTGGTGTCAGGGAGAGTGTGGGTGTCAGGAAGAGTGCGGGTGTCAGGGAGAGGTGGGTGTCAGGGAGAGTGTGGGTGTCAGGAGAGTGTGGGTGCCAGGGAGAGAGTGGTTGTCAGGGAGAGTGTGGGTGTCAGGGAGTGCGGGTGTCAGGGAGGTGCAGGTGTGGGAGAGTGTGGGTGCAGGAGAGAGTGGGTGCCAGGGAGAGAGCAGGTGGGGTGTCAGGGAGAGTGTGGGTGCCAGGAGAGAGTGGTTGTCAGGGAGAGTGGGGTGTCAGGGAGAGTGCGGGTGTCAGGGAGAGTGCAGGGAGAGAGGGAGAGTGTGGGTGCCAGGGAGAGAGTGGTTGTCAGGAGAGTAGGGATAGTGTGGGTGTCAGGAGACTATGGGTGTTAGGGAGATTGTGGGTGCCAGGAGAGTATGGGTGTCAGGAGAGTGTTGGTGTCAGGGAGTGTTGGTGTCTGGGAGAGTGTTGGTGTCAGGGAGAGTGTTGGTGTCAGGGAGAGTGTTGGTGTCTGGGAGAGTGTTGGTGTCAGGGAGAGTGTTGGTGTCTGGTAGAGTGTTGGTGTCTGGTAGAGGTTGGTGTCAGAAGTGTTCGTGTCTGGGGAGTGTTGGTGTCAGGGAGAGGGTTGGTGTCAGGAAGAGTGCTGGTGTCAGGAAAGTGTTGGTGTCAGGGAGTGTTGGTGTCAGGAAGAGTGCTGGTGTCAAAAGTGTTGGTGTCAGGGAGAGGTTGGTGTCTGGTAGAGTGTTGGTGTCAGGGAGAGTGTTGGTGTCAGGGAGAGTATTGGTGTCTGGTGGAGTGTTGGTGTCAGGAAGAGTGCTGGTGTCAGGGAAAGTGTTGGTGTCAGGGAGAGTGTTGGTGTCAGGGAGAGTGTTGGTGTCAGGGAGAGTATTGGTGTCTGGTGGAGTGTTGGTGTCAGGGAGAGTGTTGGTGTCAGGGAGAGTGTTGGTGTCAGGGAGAGTATTGGTGTCTGGGAGAGTAAGATTACCAGGAAGAAGAGTGTGGAAGAGGTAGTGTCGAGGAGAGTGTGTGAGAGTATGGGCAATGGAGCAAATGGCACACTCATGTAAAGGGAGATTATGGAGAGTGTAGAAGAGAGAGAGAGAGAGAGAGATAGAGAGAGAGGCAAGGCGGCATACAAGGAGGGTAACACAAGTGTATGTGTGAGACTGAAAGAGTGTGAGAGTAAAAGTATTTGGGTAAAATGAGGAAAAGTGAGGCTCGCTGGAAAAGTGTGTGTGAGTGTGAAGAGTTATTAAGAGTGAGGAAGGCAAAGAAGGAAACCGAGAAGAAACATAGGAAAGTGTGAGAGAACATGGAAGAGTGTTTTAGAGCGAGGAGAGTTAGTGAGAGTGAGGATGGAGGAGGAGAGGGTTCATATCTCAGTGCCGCCCTACACGTGAAGCCACTCAGGTCTCCGGGGTGTAAATTTCAGTGAACAATTTTTCATATCGTTGATAGTGACGTTGACCTTCCACCACCCCTACCAACCCACTTCGCTCTCACAGCCACCACCACCACGGTTTAGTTGTTATTTCTTACTGTACTTCTTACGCTCATATAACTCACCACATCATACTTCATTACATACCACTAGAGCTACACCCCACTGTCATCTACTGTACCTCACTACCTCACACTAGAGCTACACCCCACTGTCATCTACTGTACCTCACTACCTCACACTAGAGCTACACCCCACAGCCATCTACTACACCTCACTACCTCACACTAGAGCAACACCCCACTGTCATCTACTGTACCTCACTACCTTACACTAGAGCTACACCCCACAGTCATCTACTGCACCTCACTACCTCACACCAGAGCTACACCCCACAGCCATCTACTGCACCTCACTGCCTCACACTAGAGCTACACCCCACAGCCATCTACTGCACCTCACCTCACACTCAGAGCTACATCCCACAGTCATCTACTGCACCTCACTGCCTCACACTAGAGCTACACCCCACAGTCATTTACTGTACCTCACTACCTCACACTAGAGCTACACCCCACAGTCATCTACTGCACCTCCCTACCTCACACTAGAGCTACACCCCACAGTCATCTACTGTACCTCACTACCTTACACTAGAGCTACACCCACAGTCATTTACTGTACCTCACTACCTCACACTAGAGCTACACCACAGTCATCTACTGTACCTCACACTAGAGCTACACCCACAGTCATCTACATTACACCTCACTACCTCACACTACAGCTACACCCCACAGTCATTTACTGTACCTCACTACCTCACACTCAGAGCTACACCCCACAGTCATCTACTGTACCTCACTACCTCACACTCAGAGCTACACCCCACAGTCATCTACTGTACCTCACTACCTTACACCAGAGCTACCCCACAGTCATCTACTGCACTCACTACCCACACTAGAGCTACACCCCACAGTCATCTACTACACCTCACTACCCACACTACAGCTACACCCCACAGTCATTTACTGTACCCTCACTACCTCACACTAGAGCTACACCCCACACATCTACTGTACATACCTCACACTAGAGCTACATCATCTACTGTACCTCACACCACAGAGCTACACCCCACAGTCATCTACTACACCTCACTACCTGCTACATCATCTACTACCCTACACACTAGAGCTACACCCCACAGTCATCTACTACACCTCACTACCTCACACTACAGCTACACCCCACAGTCATCTACTACACCTCACTACCTCACACTACAGCTACACCCCACAGCCATCTACTGTACCTCACTACCTTACACTAGAGCTACACCCCACAGTCATCTACTGTACCTCACTACCTCACACTAGAGCTACACCCCACAGCCATCTACTACACCTCACTACCTCACATTACAGCTACACCCCACAGTCATCTACTACACCTCACCACCTCGCACTGCTACTATTACTATTTTTATTTAAACGTGGCCTCCATCCTCCCCCAATAGCCACACCTTCGCCGCCATGAAACCCCCTTATCTTGCACACCATGGCGTGATCGACGTCATAGGAAGAGCCACACACGCATTGGGAGGGCAAACCTTCCAGTGGCCTACCGTACCTTGGAGCAATGGCATCTGTAAATTTTCAAATTCTCTGGTACTTGCAGCATCAGTTGGTGCAAACTATCACTTTAGCCGTGCTGTCGTTCTGTCGTAATGGACCTTCGAATCCTGTTTAATTTACTGGTATCCACCTCACCTGTTGCGTTCTGAGCTATTATGTGGTCAGTGAGGGCTGCCGTGAGCTTAATTGAGTTTTGATGTTCGGGCACAGCAATATCCTCTGGATTGGTCAATCTCATTCCTCCCAGTCTCGGTGGTAGTGCATGGAGTGATCTTTCTGCTGGGGTTAAGTGAAGGTGTTTCACTAATTTGGGAATGAAATTGACGCTGATAGCTTCCTCCAGAGGGTGGAGGAGGGGTCCGATAACAGGGATAGTGCGCATCAGGTAGTTCCAGCGAGGCTTGACTCGATGGGTGAATGGAATGCCGCAAAAGCCGCATGGGGCTCTCTGTTAGCAATCTCAGACAGAGCTTGGATTTTCCTAACCCACTTATTCACCTTTCCCGTTACGTACTCGGTCTTGAAGTCTGTCGTGTCGATTACTACGCCTAGGTGTCTTTGGCCATCCTTTGTTATTTTGACCTCACTTCCACCGAACACCTTCATTGCCCGTTTATAATGTTCTGGCTTCACAATGAGGAAGGACTTGCTGGCGCTTGGGTGGTACCCTATTTGTGGACCACGTGATGTTACCAGGTCCCACCACTTTTTGATGTCCTCCACTTTTCCGGCTCCTGTAAGGTCGTCAGCATACGTAACTTGCTTGACCTCGGTTTTTTCAAATTTTATTGTGTGTTGGAGCACGGATAGGCCTATTGCGTACAGTGCCATTGCAGTAGAGTCCCCCTGCGTTGACTGTATGATGGTATCACCTATTAGAGCCTTGGTGTTTACTATATAGAGGTTTGGTCGATTCCTATAGGTGTTTTCAACATACATTGCAAAGCTTGGACACTTGATCTTGATGTTGAGCAGTGCGGCCTTGCGGTTAAGTAAGTTGTATGCGTTTGAAGTGTCCACCAGGAGAACGGCCTCACAATCACGCTGCTCGAATATCGTTGTCATGGCGTGAATGGCTGGCTTCCCCTCCAGCCTGGTGGCCAGCCCAAACTTGCAGGTTCCCTACTGCTGCCCTGACATCATCCTTTACCACTTCTGTTGACTGAGTCGAAGGCCTTGGTTCGGTCGATGAAAGCCATGTATAGGGAATAGGTCACGACGCTGTTCTGTGCACTTTTCCTGTATCTGACGGAAAGCAAAGATCATGTCAGTCGTGCCACGTGATGGTCTAATGCCACATTGAAATTCTGGGAGGAAGTTTTCCGCCTCAGGAATAAGTCTGTTTAGAAGGACTCGGGCGATAATCTTGCCAGCTACAGACAGCAGTGAGATCCCGTGGTAGTTGCTACAGTCTGACCGGTCTCCCTTGTTCTTATAAATATTGGCGATGGAGGCGTCGTAAAAGGTTGCGGGATTTCCTCCTTTTCCCCTATATTCTCCAGGAGAGAGTGGAGACGGCTGGTAAACAGAGGTCCTCCTGCTTTATACACCTCGGCTGGGATTCCGTCAGGCCCTGAGGATTTGTTATTTTTCATCTGTTTGATCGCAGTAGGCACCTCATCCAGGGATGGAGGATAGCTGAGGTGGGTCAGCTGTGGATGCTGAGGAACCTGTTGGGTAGTCAGGGTGGCCAAAGCGGTGTTTCGGTTGAGCAGTGTATGGTAGTGCTTTTTCCAGCACTGAAGGAGACCTTCATCGTCTTTAATTATGGAGTTAACATCGGATGAGCGGAGGGGGTCTGCGCCACGAGTGATTGACCCATAAAACGTTTTAGTGGAAATAAAAAAGTCGCACATCTTTTGCTGATCTGCAGTTTTTTCTTGTGTTTCACATGCTTTATTTTTAAACCAATCGTTCTTTAGATTGCGAAGTTCACGCTGGGCCTCTGCTTTCTTCTTGAGGAAGGTTTCAGCTTTAGTCCGAGACTCAGGATTGTTCTGCCAGTCAGTTAAAGCAGCACGTTTATCATTGACGAGTACATTGATTGCCGGGTCATTTTCATCAAACCACATCCTGAGGTATTCTTTCGATCTGTCCGAGGGTCTCTCTGCAAGTTTTTGTCATGACAGTGTCGAGAATATCCCACTTGGGTTTGGGTTGTTTATCAGCCCATGTTCGAGCTGCTCTCCGAAAGCATGTGCTATCGCTGGATTCTCCAGACGCTTAGTGTTAAAACCTCTTCCAGAGGCTTGTTGTCTTCGCCGTTTTGGGGCGACGTGTAGTGAGACCTTGATTCTGACGAGCCGTTGATCAACGTCACAGTGGGCTGAGCCACGCATGGCACGGGTGATGAGGACATCTCGGCGGTCTCTTTCTCTGATAATGATGTAGTCAATGAGATGCTAGTGTTTGGATTATGGGTGTTGCCACGAACCCATGAAATTGTCGGGCTGCCTAAACAAGGTGTTGGTAAAAGTGAGGTTGTGTGCACACGTGCTTAGGAGTAGTAGACCGTTGGAATTACACTTGCCTAATCCATTTCTCCCTATGGTTCCCTGCCAGATGTCAGCATCTCTGCCAACTCTGGCATTGAAGTCACCTCTGTCGAGGTCTGCATTAGGGTTTCCTTCCCGGGCGTAAGTGGTTATGTTTTTTTTCCCGGGAATTTGGTTCAAATCCCGGAATTCTTATTGTTATTCCTTATCTCTTATTTGCACTATGTAAAATACAAAAACGCATGAAAGAGAGAGAGAGAGAGAGAGAGAGGGGGGGCTAGAGCGAGTCTAACAGAAGTGACACGTACTGTTCCTGTACACTTCTGGCCTTCACCCCGTCTTGCTTGGGTACTGGCCTTACTCGTGTTTATCTCCCTGCAGAGTGCAGAGGTGTGTTGACTGTCGAGTAATCTGTCTGTATACGATGCCAAAATGCTATTATGCTATTATTTTTTTCACAGGTCATTCAAGTGTTCGCTTATGGTTTTTGTAGAATGTGACTTCCAAATGGCATTAAATATAGAATTCTTATTTTTTATAATAGCTAAATTTGAATGCCATTCCAAATGTCTGAGTTTCTTGTTTGGCTAACGGAATGAGATTAATTAAAATTTTGCTTGTTTAATCATATTATGTACCTATTTTTACACCAGTATGCAAGTTAATAATGAGAACTTTGCCTTAGTGTAATATAGTTTATCAAATAAATTGCCTATCAAATAATCTACAGATACTACACTATGAAGTATAGGGTTAGCATATATCATTAGTTAGTACAAATATCACCTGATGCGGGAAATCCTGGGATCCCAGGAAATATCCTGGTTTGTCCCAGAATCCCGGGACGCTAAGAAACCCCCAAAACAGGAAACCCTAGTCAGCATACAAGGTTTCCTTGATGTCATCCTCTGCATCCAGTGTTTGGGCATATGCACTGATGAAAAAGGCATGACATGAGTGATTCAGTGGCACTCGGAGCGTCATGAGGTGCTCGTTGATTCCAATAGGCATTTCAGTTAGTCTGTGTAGGATGCGTTGGCAGATGGCAGAGCCAACTCTATAAATGCGGATTCTCTCCGCAGCAGGCTTACCCTTCCAGAAGAAGGCATAGTCAGACCCGTTTTCTGTGAGTTGACCCTAGCATGGGAGACGGGACTCACTAATAGCTACTATGTCGACGTTATACCTAGCCATAAGGGCGGTTATTCTTTCAGGATGTTCATTTGTGCCAGTCTGCAGAAGGGTCCTGACATTCCATGCAGCGACCATACGAGGTTGTATAGTTTGTTTTTGATTGCATCTGTGATTTTGAATGTTTTCGACCGCATAAGGATGACCTTATAGGGTGAGGTTCCCAGTCAGGTTGTTTTTTTAGGCAGGCTATGTTTAGGGCTTTTCTAGCCCCCTCCCCATGTGGGGTGAGCAGAATTGCTCTTCGAAAGGGCTGCTCAGTGGCACAGACAGGACCGGATTGCTCTGCTGTCCAGATCCCAGTGCATGAACGACCATCTTATATATGCAGAGTTGTGGCTAGAGACTCCCGGCAGTCATCTCTTCCTGTTCCCATCGCTACTCGTCCGTCGCCATAAGACTTTTGGGAGTATAGGTGTTTTGATGATGTTGAGAAGTATGATGAACTGGATGATGGCTGCTCGTGAGTTGATTCATGTGGTGAGGCAGGAACGCAGGCTGCAACCACACATCTTCGCTCTCCCTTTTTCCTAATCCAATGGTTCAAGTGTTGCAACGACTGGGGAGAGGGAGAGTTGCAATGGACTGCCGGAAGCCCAGTTTGTTGGGTTTTGCCTTAGTAGCCTGTCCATCAGGTATTGCCTTCGTCCGCCGGTGTAGTAGTTGGGTTCCCATGGTAGTCACCTCTTCCGCCTATACCGCCGTTGGGGTCTTGTTGGAGCGTTGTAATCATGTGTGCATGATGCCGGGGCATGCCGGGCTCGTGTTCTGAAGAAGTTTGCTGAAGTTCTGGCTCCTGTGCTTGCTCGCCTTTTTCACCTTTGCCTCAAAACCAAAATTTTTCCTTCTTGGGAGCGTGCCTCAGTTCAACCCATCCCGAAGAAGGGTGACCATTCCATCCGGTCGATGCGCCTTACTCACATCCAACCTGGATAACACACCAGCAGCCCTACGAGTGGAGATTGTGGTGTGCACAATAAACTAGCCACTGTAAGGAGCAAAATATAATAAAAAATCACCACATAAACAACACTATAATTCACCACAAATAGACAAACACACATCACCATGCCTCACCTCACACACCACAATATATCACCACATATACACCACAATATCTTACTATAGGTCTTCTCCCACAGGTACTGACAGGGGCTGCCACCTGCTTCTATGCCTTCATTGGGTTCGACATCATCGCCACAACGGGGGAGGAGGCAGTGAACGCACGACGCTCCATCCCGTACTCCATCGTTATATCCCTCGTCATCATCCTCATCGCCTATGTCAGCTCCTCTGCCATCCTCACACTTATGGGTGAGCTTCCCTAACCTAATGTTACCTTCTCCTACGGATAGTATTCATCAACAAAGAGTTAATTCGCTCGGTGGTATGTGACAACGAGAGGTCACACAGTTTTTGGCTATCCAGGAAGCTTCCTATGAGTTACCTAATATATCAATTATGCCTTATATTCAGTATACATGGAAACGTGTGGGCAAGGTTATCATCGACTCTTGTTGTTCCCTCCTTATAGTCACCCAGAAGGTTATCATCTCCGTCTACAGTTCCCTCCGTATAGTCACCTTGGGGGTTATCATCTCCACCTCTTTTTGTTCCTTCCTTATAGTCACCCTGGGGGTTATCATCTCCGTCCTTTGTTGTTCCCTCCTTATAGTCACCCTGGGGGTTATCATCTCCGTCCTTTGTTGTTCCCTCCTTATAGTCACCCTGGGGGTTATCATCTCCGTCCTTTGTTGTTCCCTCCTTATAGTCACCCTGTGGGGTTATCATTTCCGTCCTTTGTTGTTCCCTCCTTATAGTCACCCTGGGGGTTATCATCTCCGTCCTTTGTTGTTCCCTCCTTATAGTCACCCTGGGGTTGTCACATCTCCATCATATCAGTTCCTCTTAGTTCTCCTTATAGTCACCCTGGGGGTTGTCATCTCCTTCCTTTGTTGTTCCCTCCTTATAGTCATCCTGGGGTTATCATCTCTGTCAAAAGTTCCTCCTTATTGTCACCCTGGGGATCATCATATCCGTCCTTTGTTGTTCCCTCCTTATTGTCATCCTAGGGTTATCATCTCCTTCCTTTGTTGTTCCCTCCTTATTGTCACCCTGGGGGTTATCATCTCCGCCCTTTGTTCCCTCCTTATAGTCACCCTGGGGGTTATCATCTCCGTCAATAGTTCCCTCCTTATAGTCACCCTGGGGTTATCATCTCCGTCAATAGTTCCTCCTTATAGTCACCCTGGGGTTGTCATCTCCTTCCTTTGTTGTTCCCTCCTTATAGTCACTGGGGTTATCATCTCCGTCAAAGTTCCTCCTTATTGTCACCCTGGGGATTATCATATCCGTCCTTTGTTGTTCCTCCTTATTGTCATCCTAGGGGTTATCATCTCCTTCCTTTGTTGTTCCTCCTTATTGTCACCCTGGGGATTATCATATCCGTCCTTTGTTGTTCCCTCCTTATTGTCATCCTAGGGGTTATCATCTCCTTCCTTTGTTGTTCCCTCCTTATTGTCACCCTGGGGGTTATCATATCCGTCTATTGTTCCCTCCTTATAGTCACCCTGGGGGTTATCATCTCCGTCTATTGTTCCCTCCTTATAGTCACCCTGGGGGTTATTATCTCCGTCCCTTGTTGTTCCCTCCTTATAGTCACCCTGGGGGGTTATCATCTCCATCCTTTGTTCCCTCCTTATAGTCACCCTGAGGATTATCCTATCCGTCTATTGTTCCCTCCTTATAGTCACCCTGGGGGTTATTATTTCCGTCCTTTGCTGTTCCCTAGTTATAGTCACCCTGGGGTTTATCATCTGCTTCCCTCCCCATAGTTACAATGGGGGGTTATTATCTCCATCCTTTGTTGTTCCTCTTTATCATCTCCACATCTTGTTCTTCCCTCCTTATAGTCACCCTCGGGGTTATCATCTGCTTTTATTGTTCCCTCTTCATAGTGTTACGCCGTCTCTTAATTTACTTAAATATCCAGGTTCTAGGCGTAACCAAACAAAAATGTTAAGTAAATTAAAAGGGAATAAAAATAGATAAAGTAAACCTTTAAGAATTTAATTAATTAAATATTAACACAATAAAGAGCCTCGTAGGCTGTCACAACAAATTGATTCACCATCGAAACTTTTAAGACACAAGTGATACTAAACATCGAAACATCAAAAGAATAAAAATAAAGCATTGGATTACGTTAACACTGCATAAACATATAAATACTAACACTGAAATTAACTAACGTGAAACAACATTGAATTACTTAAATGTATCTAAGCAAATACTGATGGCCATAAATAGAGACATAAATAGGTACTCACATAGATATACCACATTGGTGGCGACAGGAACAACACAAAGAAATTAAGTATAAGTAACAGGTGACGAGTGTCACTCAAAGGGTGTGGACTGTATGACAAGAGGACTGAACTGACTCCGTCAGTTGGTGGGCCCTATATATAAGGTCGGTTCCCGCCACGCAACCCGCCGGTGGGTCGTTTAACGATGCAAATGGTCGTTAGAGAACAAAGAATACTGGTTACAATACAAAATGAGTTTGAACAAATAATAACAGTTAAAACGTTAACAGCACATGGTAAGGTGACTAGATTATATAATAGTAAATACAACACGTCATTACAGGAATAATATGGAACATGGAAGTATGGTATATAAAAAAAAAAAATAGAAAAATACGACACAGTCGTAACAATAGTCACCCTGGGGATTATCACCTCTAACCTTTACTGTTCCCTCCTTATAGTTACCCCTGGGATTATCATCTCCGTCTATTGTTCCCTCCTTATACTTACCCTGGGGGATATCATCTCCTTTTATTGTTCCCTCCCCATAGTTACAATGGGGGGTTATCATTTCCACCTCTTGTTGTTCCCTCCTTATAGTCACCTTCTGGGGCTATCATGTTCGCCAAGGTGTCATGTAGGACGAATTAAGTAATTCTTCACACAGAGGTGTGGTAAAGCAATGGAACAATTTACCAGCACAAACTGTGGAAGAGAAAAATTACCGGGTTTTAAAATAGCTCTTGAGGAGTCTATCAAAAACAGTGGGGTGGATCCTACACGAGCACTTGCCTCCTTCTCCTCTAGTTGGGGTGGACAATACGTAAACTAGGTAGGTAAATCTTGTTGTCAAGTGTTGATATTTACTGTATATGTTGGGAGTCTGTAAACTTTTTCAGCAATAGTTCTGCTTGTTTCCTTTACCTCTTTAATTCGTGTTTGCAACTTTATTTAGTTTAAAATAAAAGGAATATGTCGTCAGCAAAGTGAAAATAACGTAAGAGCCAGTGATAATAAAACCTGAATTTTCCTGGTTTGAATGACTAAAGAATGTTTTTGAATGTTGATATAAATATCTTTCGAGCTGTAGTTTCACCTCAGTATATTCCTCTTTTAATATGTAATTTTTGCTTTATATTTTTGTGTAACCCTTTTATGATAGCAGCTTTCATGTGCAACCGTTACTAATTTAATATTTCGGTATGTCTGACGACCTCTTAAGGGGGTTGTGGATACAGCACACGGCAAGCTTACCCTTCTTTCGGTCCACATAGCGGTACCGTGGCTAGCAAGGCAATCGATCACTTTAATTTTTCTCCAGCTGTAAATACAGGTAATCATTCACAGGCGGGTGAACTGAGGTCGCCCTGGTCGCAACCCAACGACCGTAAATGTAGGATATGGATGATGTATCTATTAGGTTCAAAGAACGAATTCGCTCATTGAGTGAAAAAAAAAGAATACATCGCGTTGTGGACACAGCAAAATAACCAGAAGGCTTTCTGGGTGGTCTCGAAATTCCCCTAACCTAACCTAACCTGTAGCGAAATTACGTTTCCTGGTTATTTTTCTGTGTACACAATGCGTTGTGGTCGTTTTTTCGTTTAGTGAACGAATTCGTTCTTTGAGCCTAACATATCCATTCGGGCACCGCAATGTCTATGTTAGTTGCCTTATTTCCCAACCTCCTCGAATTATTTGCAACCCATTATGCTTATTAATTAAGAGCTTTTTTACTTGATAATAAGTCTGAGCAACAGTAATTTTTACTTATATATATATATATATATATATATATATATATATATATATATATATATATATATATATATATATATATATATATATGTTTATCCCCTGTTGTGGACGTGGTGGCGGCTCGCAGTACCCTACGAACAGATTGACCCGGATGCAGCGCTGGTGGAGGTGTTCGCGACGGTCGGCGCTCACAAGTGTAAAAACTTGGTAGCAGTGGGCGCCCTGGCCGGCCTCACAGTCTCCATGTTCGGCTCCATGTTCTCCCTGCCCAGGATCGTCTATGCCATGGCCAAGGACGGACTTATATTTAAGTGAGACAATTAGCTGGGGAATGTAGGGAACTAAATTGTTGGTTGCATATTCAAACTAACTTTCATAAAAAAGTACAGCATTTCCTTTCCTAAATTCATAATACCAAATGAATGAAAAATACAGTTAATACTAATGAGTTAGTTTATGAATGGTACTACGATGTAGGTATCACGTGAAAGTGTGCATGTGATAATACACAATATATACATTATATACTGCATATTTAAAATAGGAAACCATGAATTTATGATTTATTTGCTATTAAGAAAACCTAATTTATATATAAAAGGTCCTCCTACTTAGGTACAAAGGCATAAATAATTTAAGTGAAATGTAAAATCCATGAACATAAACACACACACGCTACTACTACTACTACTACGTGGCTTCCAGCCTCCCCCAATAGCCACACCTTCGCCGCCATTTTATTAAAATTAAATATCCTAATACATAAGTAACTACCCTAGCTGTGTTGAGTAGTTGAGCGACAGATCTATGCGGCATTCAGTGATTTTTGTCTCATAGTCAGTATCTGCAACTGTTGTCAGCTTTGGGGGCCGATGCTCTCGTTCCCCTAAGGCAGAGCAAAGCAGACTTAAGGAGAGAGAAGGACAGTCGACATCTCATCCAGGCTGTGACATAACTTCTGGGCTGCTGCTTCTGTTCGGATAGCATCTCCGCGAGTCTGGCGTAGAAGCATCTTTCACTTGGTCCCAACCCACCAGACCTTGTGAACACCAGACGAATGAAGCTGCCTAAATCAACGTTCTGAACTCTCTCCCCGTATGCCCTTATCTTGTCGTTTTCGTTCCTCCTGTGTGCAGCATCGACAGCTAATTTACAGTGACATGCGGCCATGGGATAAAAAATCCTGACGTCAAAGAAGGCTCACTGTCCAGAATCCTCGAGCAATGACGTCAACACGGGCTTCGTTGGATGTGTTTGAAGTCCTAGGTTGGAAATTCTCACAGTCGAATGGAAGGAGGGTCGGTTCTACCCTGATATCACGACAGATTTCCTTCAACGTATTTGCTGTGAGATCCCGTACTTCGTCATGCCTCATGCATATGAAGCCCCCTTTCTTGCACACCATGGCGTGATCGACGTCATAGGCAGAGCCACACACGCATTGGGAGGGCAAACCTTCTACTGGCCTATCGTACCTTAGAGGAATGGAATCGGCAAATTCTTGTTTATTGAGACTGAAACCATTTGCCCTTATCAGTAACGTAGTTAACCAGTTCGAGGCGCCCACCTCCTTCGCTATAGCTACTTCTACTACTACTATTACTACTGCTACTACTACTACTTTGCTGTCACTTGGAATCGAGTATGACGATCATCCAGCTACGATACAAAGATATGAGTTATTGTGGATGTCACCTTCGTTGGTGGGATCTGAGGTGACTCGAGAGACCTGTACGGGATCGGCAGGGCCGTCCACAGATACTGCACGTGTGGAGGGCTACATCTATTGCGGGAGGGGCACGCACGGCGGCGGCGTTGTTTTTTTTATGCAGACGCTCGTCTATCGCCGTATGTAGTCAGACTAACTGGAAAGTATTGACACCTTCTCGTGTGGTGCTCCTCCCTGCGTTACTGTGCAAAGTGATCGTCTCCCACGTGAGGGGGTCGCTTTGGCATATTTCCAGGTTTGTCTTAAGACTATTCTTATACCTTTTCCGTTGTTTGCCAGCGTTACGTTTATCATTCGTTAGGTGACTGTAAAGTAGCTGCTTTGGCAGTCTGCTGTCTTCCATGCTGGTAACATGGCCAGTCCAGTGCAGTTGTTCATTGATAATAGTAGCGTCGATGCTCCTACAGCTTGTGTCAGCGAGAATACTGGCATTTGTCCTCTTGTCTTCGCAGTGAACTCAAAGGATGAAGCATAGACTGTGTTGGTAAAAGTTTTCAAGTGCCTTGATGTGCCTCCTGTATGTGACCCATATCTCGCTGCCATATAGCACGGTGGGGAAGACTACTGCTTGATACACGTGCAACTTTGTAGATAGTTTCAATTCCCTGCAGCTGAAGACACGGTTACGGAGTCTGCCAAAGGTTTTAAGATGCACATCTGATCCGATGTTGAATCTCTTCGTCGATGTCCACGGTGGTGGACAGGTGGGAGCCGAGATACCGAAAGTGGGTAACATCGGAGAGGGTAGTACCGTTAAGCTGGATGAATGGTGGAGGTGTGGCTGAACCAGGGGCAGGTTGAAGAGAATCTGAGTCTTATGTGCATTCACCTCAAGGCTGAAGTGTGCATACGCATCTGCGTAGGTGTTCAGGATCTCTTGTAGGTCGTGATCAGTGTGAGCGTCGAGGTTGAGGTCGTCTGCATACTGAAGTTCAGTGGTGGAAGCGGCCGACACTTTTATTCCTGCCAGGTGTCATCTTATATTTAAAAGTCCCTTCATCCGGCACTGGATGTCCACCCCGCCGGCTAAATTAGTACTGGCACGAGTAAGGAAGGTAGTCAAGAATGGAAAAGAGAGTTGGTTCCAGTACACATCCTTGTTTTACCACCGTTTGGATGGCGACGTGGAGGAGGAGTTTTGCTCTGACGAGCCGATGATCTGTGTCACAGTGGTCTGAGCCACGCATGGCTCAGGGAATAAGGACATCTCAGCGATTTCTTTCTCTGACAAGGATGTAGTCAATGAGAGACCAATGTTTGGATCGTGGGTGTTATCGGCCTGCCAAACAAGGTGTTGGTGATAGCGAGGTTATGTTCAGCACACGTGCTGAAGAGGTGTAGGCCGTTTGGATTACACTTGCCCACTCTGTTTCTTCCTATGGTTCCCTGTCATATGTCAGCATCACTGCCAACTCTGATATTGAAGTCACAAGGGAGCAGAACCTTATCTTCTCTGGGGATAGAGGTTATCACTCTGTCAAGGTCGGCGTAAAAGGTCCCCTTGATGTCATCTTCTACATCCAGTGTTGGGGTGTATGAACTAATGATGAAAGCATGACGTGAGTGATTCATTGGGACTCAGAGCGTTATGAGGCGTTCGTTAATCCTAACAGGCATTTCAATTAGCCTGTGTAAGATGGGTTGGCGAATGGCAAAGCCAACTCTGTAAATGGCTGTTATGTCGATGTTATACCTAGACAACTCTTTTGCCAAAAGGGCGGTACTTCTTTCAGGACGCTCATTTGTGCCATTAACCAGAAGGGTTCTGATATTCCATGCAGCAACCATAAGAGGTTGTATAGTTTGTTTTTGTTTTGATCTGTGTGTGATTATGTTTTCGACCGCATCAGGATTTCCTTACTGTTGAGGGCACCTTTTCTAGCCCCCTCCCCATGTGGGGTGAGCAAAGTGGCTCCTCAAAAGGGCTGTTCAGTCGCACAGACAGGACCGGATTGTACTGCTGCCTAGATCACAGTGCATAAACGACCATCTTATCTGTGCCGCCCATGTGCAGAGTTGTGAGTAGACTCCTGGCAGTCATCATTGCCTGTCCCCGTCGTCACTTGTCTTTCGCTATAGGACTTTTAGGGGTATAGGGTTTTGATAATGATGATGATGATAGAAAGTGTGCTAAGCTGAATAATGGCTGCACGTGAGTTGATTTATGTGGTGAGGCAGGAGCACATGCTGCAACCACATATCTTGGCTCTCCCTTTCCCTAATCCGGTGGTGCAAGTAGTTGTAAAGAGGGAGAATTGCAATGGACTGCCAATAGCCCAGTTGTTGGTTTTCGCCTTAGTAGAGTGTCCATCTTACATTGCCTTCATCCTCTGATGTAGTTGCTGGGTTCCCATGCTGGCCACCTCTTTCGCCTATACCGCCGTTGGAGTCTTACTAGAGCTCTGTCAGCATGCCTCTTGATGCGGGGCTCCACAGCAGATTTTTTGTTCAGGGTTTACTCCTGAAGCCTTATACCTACGAAGGTTAATCCACAAGGCAGAGGGGCAGTGGTTTGTAGGGGCCAAGACGTGTCCACATGCCAGTGGGCCTATGCGCCGTCCCTTTGGTGCCCACTGCTGCTCCAAGATATCCTGTTGTTCTAGTCTGGGCCCACAAGGCACCTAGTTACCGTTTGTTGCCAGGAGGGGGCAGAGCATGAGTCTTGATGGTGAAGAGGCTGTGTACTGGCAGGGGATGTTTATGCAAGGATCGTTTCTCTGTTTACCACAGGGGCTAGCCAGTGGTTGTAGCTGAAAGCGAAAGGACGCAAGCAGTGCTTGCACCTTAACACTAACCTAATACTGCCAGACTAAACGCATTAAACCACCCTCTGTGCATAACACACACACAAACACACACACAACTAGGGTTCAAAGGAATTATAAAGCCACTACACTTACACCCTGGCCACCACATTTACACCCTGACTATCACTCTTACACCCTGGCCACCACACTTACACCTTGGCCACTATACTTACACCCTGTCCACCACACTTACACCCTAACCATCACTCTTACACCCTGGCCACCACACTTACACTCTGGCCACCACACTTACAATCGTGCTACCACACTTGCAACCTGGATATCACAATTACACCATGACCAGCACACTTACGCCCTGGGTACTACACTTACACCCTGGCCACCACACTTACACCCTGGACACCATACTTATACCCTCGTCACCACACTTACACCCTGGCCACCATACTTGCACCTTGGCCACCACACTAACACCCTGGCCATCACACTTATGTCTTAAGTTAAAGAAGTTGTTATATTTATTGGTTGAGTGGTTAATAGACTGGGCAGTTATTTCTTGTGGTTGAATGGTTACTTAGCCGAGTCCTTGGGTGATTTTTTTTTATTGGTGAGTGGTTAAGCATGTGTTTACACAGTGTTAGCGTGATGGTTACCCTGCAGGAGCCTGGCCAACGTGTGGGTGGTGACGGGGACCCCGGCGGTGGCTACTGTGGTATTCGGTCTGGGCGCCGCCTTCGCCGCTATGTTCATCTCCCTCACCGTACTGGTCGAGATGATGTCCATCGGTAAGTCTCTCCTCGCCTCTCAACTATTTTCATCACCTTTCGCACCATTGCCTTCCTTTATTTTCTCTCTTTCATTTTTGTATTAATTTTTAAACCATCCTATTTATGTCTTTTGATAACACTAGTTGACAAGTGTTCGGTAACATGGATCATATATGCTGCATTTTATTAATTTTGGGGTGCTGATTTCAAATATGGCAATACAAAATGTCAGTCACGTAACATTTTTATGATATACAGTATGTGTATATGTAATGTAGGAATATAAGATACGTACTTGTGTTGGTAGGGATATATTAAATGCAAGATTAGCAATACTGAACAAGAGAATGGAGGGGATACAGCGCCGAGGCTGTGTTAATTCACCAAATTCACCAAAATGAGTATCCAAATGTACCTTCGGCAATATGACCCGTTCCTCACGGAGAAGGCCTCCCTATACCTACTCCACCGGCTAATTTGGAAGAGCTCTCAACTTCGGATGAGGAAATTGGCGAAGAAATCCCAGAATCATCCCACGATCCTCCTTTCATTGACCCGACTTCCAGTGAACCACATCTTATAGAAAAAAGTGAACTTAATGATCTTGTACGTGATCTCCGTCTGTCAAAACAGCAGGCGGAACTTTTAGCATCAAGGCTGCAGCAATGAAACTTGCTAGTGAAACAGACAAGAATTTCTGTTTTTAGGAAAATAAATATTACATTATCTTCATTCTACAGTATGCAGGATTCACTCTGTGTGTGTACTGATGTAGATGGACTGATGTCAGAGTTGGGAGAAAAACATGACCCAAAGGAATGGCGGCTTTTCATAGATTCCCCCAAGTTTAGTTTGAAAGCAATATTGTTGCATAATGGGAACCAAAAGCCATCAGTTCCAGTAGCGCATTCTGTAGGTTTGGAGGAAACGTATGATAGTATGGAAAAAATACTGACCGCCATTGTAATCGCTCATAGGAGCAATTGTGGCTGTGCAGGACAATACGACCCCCGTCGTTGACGCGATGAGTATAATTCGGTCAAAACCTGTTGAATACATTTCACATATAACAACTGCTGATACATCAGGAGACAAAGTTTGAATAATATAATCAATATACAATACATAAATACACTTATTAAAGTTATTTAGAGTTTTCAGAGGATTCATTAGCTCACAATCACACTCACGTTTTCGGGTCTAGGATTAGACCAACGAGAACAAATATAATGTCCTGCAGGAAGATGTTGGCTGACGAGAATCGATATGTTGCCTCTACAGTAGAAGACGATAGTCTCGGGTAGTCACACAGCTGCTACCAGCTCTCTCTCGCCTACTAAGCTATCTGAGTTGTAAACAGTCCTTTCACTTAACATGTGGCCGGCGCGCTCAAATGTGCGTGGCGATAACACCTCTCCTGTCGGGCTTCGCTCAAAATCACGGCCTTCCATTAGATTCACTCTCTCCGACCCCTTCCAACAGGCAGAGTCTCGTCGCTGGGCATATTAACACCCATGCCCGTATTATTAAACAACATCTTCCCTTGAAAAGGGTCGTCGTGTTTCAACACGAGTTTTAAATAAAATGAGTCCTGAGGGAAACCGGAGTACAGTACTTAACGTGGTGGTGTGATGGTAAAATTAACTAATTTCAATAAAATTAATTTATAATATTGGAACTAGTTAATTTTACCGCCACATCACCCCGTTAAGTACTGTACTGCAGTGTCCCTCAGGACTCATTTTATTTAAAACTAGGGTTGAAACACGACGACTCCCTTCAAGGGAAGATGTTGTTTAGTAATACGGGCGTGAGTCCTTTATCTTCACTTTAACACTTCGCACGAGGCCATCTTCGCCCGGTAGTGCCTCCAGTACTCTCCCTAGCATTCACTGACTCCTGGGGAGGGGTTGTCCAGAGATGATCACGATATCCCCAGCGTGGATATTGCGGCGAGTTTTGAAGAATATTTGTCGCTGACGTAGTGTCGAGAGGTACTCCTTTACCCACCTCTTCCAAAATTGGTCAGCGATGAATTGGATATGCTTCCATCATCGTCGGTACGCTTCTGCCATGGACCGATCGCCTCCGGTGGGCAGTGTCTCCGGGTTCATCCGTAGTATATGAAGCGGCGTTATTGCTTCTAGATCCTTTGGGTAATCAGACACTGGGGTGATGGGCCTTCCGTTGACGATCTCTTCTACGGCGCAAAACAAAGTGTTGAGTCATTCATCGTCTAGTGTCTGGGTGCCCACCACTCCCTGGAGGAGCTTCTATACAATGCGGATTTGTCGCTCCCACACCCCGCCTATATGAGAGGCTGTCGGGGGATTGAACTGCCATTCTATCTGTTTCTATAGGAGGACATTCCCGTCCTTGTCACTTGTTCCAGCCGCTCACCGCCTCTCGTAACTCTCGGCTAGCGCCAATCATGTTGGTTCCCCTGTCAGACCGAATACGCTTGAGAGGTCCCCTGCGGCAGGTGAATCTTGTGAGGGCGTTGACGAACGAGTCGGTGTTTAGTGAGGAGAGGAATTCTAGGTGTACGGCTCTGGTGGTCAGGCAGATGAACAAGCATCCCCATCTCTTCGCCCGGGCTCGGCCTTCTTTAACCACAAAAGGGCCAAAGCAATCAAGTACATTGTAGGTAAAAGGCCGGCCTCCTGGGCTCACTCGATCTTCTGGCAGGTCGGCTTGGCGTTGATGGCGAGGCCTCCAGTTGCTCCTCCGACAAGTCACACACGTCCGTATTATGCGTTCGAGTAATTTGCGGCACTTAGGTATCCAGTAAGTCTCGCGTATTGCGGCAAGAGTGTGTTCTCGTCCTGAGAGTCCAGCTCTAGTCGAGTGTACCTCTCTCACGATGAGCCCAGTGATCCTGTTGTCCCTTGGCAACAGTATGGGATTCTTCTGGTCTGCGTGGAGAACGGCATGTTTCAGTCAGCCGCCAACTCTGATCAAACCGTGCGTGTCTAGATGAGGTTCCAGCCGACTCACGTCGCTACCTCTCACGGGTTGTCTCTATTGTAACATT
This sequence comes from Homarus americanus, assembly GCF_018991925.1. Taxonomy (NCBI): domain Eukaryota; kingdom Metazoa; phylum Arthropoda; class Malacostraca; order Decapoda; family Nephropidae; genus Homarus; species Homarus americanus. The sequence continues at coordinate 3,596,026 of NW_024726107.1, forward strand.
CGTAGTTCTCGAGGGAATCCTTTCCTTTGCATAATCTTAGGACGGCTAATTTCGCATCTTCCAATTCGCTGACCTTGAACCGATTTTCTCGGTGATGTTTGTTCTTTCGCTTCCCAAGCCGTCATTCTATAAACCTTCTAATCCACGCTACGCTCTTCAAAAGTCGATGCCACGAGGAGTACCTGACCCATAGCTTATGAGGATACCCTCCCCCTGGTCAGCGCTCGTCGTCAATACCGTGGTTTCCTTCTTCACCTCTGGGTTTCCGTCTGTGAAGTCTGGAATCATCACTAGACTCTTTGGCCAACTGTCTTCTTCCAACAAGAGGAAAGCAGGTTCCCGAATTCACCTGTCCTCCTCGTTGAATCTGTTCCATGTAGTCCACGACTAGTGTCGTCGGCTGGGTTCAGTGCCGACTTCACGTGGCGCCATTGCTCTGCATTGGAGTCCTCGTGTATCGCTGCCACTCGAGTGGCCAAGAAGGAATGGAAGCGTCTTTCGGTGTTTCGTATGTATTGAAGGACTGCCGTACTGTCTGTCCAGAACACTGATCTGTCTATTTGTAATTCAAGTTCTCGCCGTTGTTGTTTGTCTGCCTTAGCAGCCAATACTGCCGCGCAGAGCTCGAGTCGAAATATGGTCTGCTGTTTCAGAGGGGCTAGCTTGGCTTGCCACACACGAAGGAGATATGATGGGTTCCATCTTCACACGTGGTCCTCAGATACGATACAGCTCCATAAGCTTGTTGGGAGGCGTTGCAGAAGTGGTGTAGTTGCACGGCAGCTATTGGATTTGCATCCTTGGGTCGGTAGCACCGTGGAACGCATACCCGTGATAGGTGAGGAAGTTCATCTAGCCATCTTCGCCATGCCACCCTGTTCTGTTCAGCCATTCTTTCATCCTTCCCAGCACCTCGTCTGCACTCATCTTGGAATATGATTTTGGCTCTAATGACGCTCAGAGCGATGAGTCCCAGTGGGTCATATATGGAGCTGACCATACTCAGAAGGCCTCGTTTCGTCTCCGGTTTCTTAGGGATCTGGACCTGAACCGCGAGTTCGTCTTTCTCCAGGTACCATAAGATTCCCAGCGCTCGTTCAGTGAGGATCCTGTCGTCTCTTAAAATTACTTCCTTTACTCCCACAGCTTTCTCTGTCTGTGGAATTGCCTTGAGGACTTCCTTGTGATTACAGACCCACTTCATAAGTCTGAATCCGCCCTTCTTCATCAGCTGTCTCAGTCGATGGGTAATTATCGTTGCCTTTCCTGGCGAATCTACTGAGAGAAGCAGATACGATTCGCTTTTTTGATGTCGTCATGGAGACTTTCCCCGTAATCTTGGAATGTTCGTTGTATCGCATACCCGGCACATGAAGGGCTCCACACACCTCCAAAGAGATGTACTGTCATTCGGTAAATGGTGGGGGCCCCTGACCGCTGGTAGTCTGTCCATCATAAGAATTGTAAGATGTCTCGATGTTCGGGTACTATTCACACTTGGTGGAACATTGCTTCGATATCTGCCATGACTGCCACCTTTCCTTGTCTGAATCTGATGAGGATTCCCATCAATTTGTTGTTTAGGTCTCACCCTTGCATCACCTGGCTGTTCAATGACACTGACTCATACACGGCTGCACAATCAAATAAAAAACTATTCTCACCTTTTCTGGCTTACTAGGATTCAACACGGGGTGGTGTGGGAGATACCAGTTCTTCCCGGGCACAACACTAAGCTCTTGACGTGGGACTCGCTCAACATGTCCCTCGTCGATTAGACGTCTCATCTCTTCTTGATACCTGTGAGAGAGCCCTGGGTTCTTCAGGAGGCGTTATCTCAATCCCGCCAATCGTTGTTCGGCAAGCTTCTTATTGTCTGGGAGTCCCGGTTCTTCATGGCGAAACGAGATAGGAAGTTGGTAGTGTCCGTCCACTTGAGTTAATTAACGTTGACCACTGCATCAGGACTCTCTTGTCTTCGACAGAGACGGGATCATAGTTACTGTAGGCGGAGTCGCATTCCCAGACTTGTTTTTCCAGACTTGTCTCCGAGTTAGGTGTTACCATTCTGATGAAGTGTTTGATAACGGCATAATCACGGATCACCGTTCCAAGCGGTCCATGTATAGTCCAGCCTAGAAGGGTGCGTGTTGCAAACGGCTCTCCGTCCTTCCCGGTCCTTACCTCTAACGGTGATAGTGCTTGTGGTACATCCAGACCTATCAGGAGATCCATTCTTTTCGGTGCTTGGCGTAGCGCAGTACCTCGGAGGTGTTCCCACATGGTGACGTCTTGGGTGTCTGCGACTGACACTCTCAGAAAAGACGGTAGATTCTCAACAACAATGACCTTGGGGATAGTGATGGATCGGCTCCTTCTTCTTCCAACGCTAGCCACTTTTAGACTGATCTCTTCGGTGTTTACACTATTTCTTTCTTTCATGATCGTGCCAATGGAGAGGGAACTGGCATTCCTTCTGCCTGAAGCCGGTTGTCTAGGCTACACATGCAGTATGATCGCTTGCTGCCTGAATCCAAGCGAGCTCTGGTGACCACTGCTCCTCTCGCCTCTTGGTTCTTCTTCTGGACCCTTGTAGTTACAACTCGCAATCGTTGGGTTCTTCACGCCGATCATCACTTCCGTTGTTGGTTATGGTTTCCCTGACCCATCTATGCTGATTTCCTCTATTCGTGGTCACCAGCACGTTCTGTGTATTCCCAGTCCTTTCCCCATGGTGCTTGTACCGGCTTCGGTCTTCCATGATTTAACTCTACTGGTTGCCGATTCCGGTGGTGGCATAATGGCCTTAAGTTGACTCATTCTAGGTCGCTTGTGGTCAGGTGATATGTCCATTTGGTAAGCACTCCCAGTGATTGCCCTCTTCACCCTTAGGAAACTGGTCTGGTGTTCTCCTCTTTTAACTTCACCCCGTTGAGCCTTGACACCGCTCATCAAAACTCCCGTGAAGTGCAGAAGCCTCGAGTGTACTCCAGAGCAGCCATCTATATCACATATCATCTGGCTGCACTCCGTTATCCGATGATTACGACCCAGGCAGGCGAAGCAGCGACGCTCTTCCCTTACGAGTGAAGTTCGCTTTCCTGTGGACATGCTGAGGAATGTCCGGCACATCTGAAGGTGATCTCTGCAGCATAAAGAACAGCGTTCATCATCCGTTTCTCTGGTTGTCTTTATTCCTGATGTCACCAGACCCACAAGTTTCTTCCTCGACGAGGATTGACGTGAGGGTGAGTCTGCATATATTCTGCGCCATCCCAACGTGTCGCTGGAAGGCTCCTTGAACTCCCAGTATTCACCGCAAGTTCCTTCTCTGAACTTCGGCGTCGGCCTTTGGGAGAACCTCATATTTTCTAACAGTTCTCTCACCCAACCCTTGGACCTCGGCGGGTCGTCCTTTTGGGCCTTCATTTACGTTTCTTCGTCAGTTTCATCATCGCTGTCATGTGAGCGAACATCTGCTGCATATGCTGGTATTGCTCATATAATTGCCCTTCAATCCCTTTGTCTGGTGGTTCCTTGCTCTTCTCGGGAGACAGGTTTATCTCATGCTGCCTTGGCAGCGTGGGTGAGACGTCGGTTTCTACGTCGACAGTGTCTCCTTGATCCACACCGGACACGGTCTTCACTTCTGACTTGTTCCTTTCCATGTCCATGACTGTCAGAACAGTGAGCGTGATCTGTCTTGCTCGATGAATGTATGCAGTAACGCTTCAGTATCAGCTACTACTTAAGGTAACGCCCCACGTTCACTGAACTCACACAAGTGAAGATGATGTCAAATTGACGCGTGACATACGCACGAGTGATGTCACACTAATACATGACGTGCCATACGCGCGAGTGATTTCACGCTAATACGACCACAGAGACCTCACAGTCAATGTAGGGACTCATTACACAACTGATGTCATTAACACTACTGCGGCGCCCTTACTTACACAACGTTACTTAGCTGTCACAACCTTTATTTTCTAACAGAAAGAGCACTTCACTCGTTCTTATTTCTTATTTACACATACACACCAGCCTTCTTAAACTTGGTGATCTAGTCTGGCTGTACGCTTTGATCACTATCTCTCCCGTGTGTTCGCACAAATGTTATTGAAACTGAGGCCGCTCCATATCTGACGCGGGTCCTCGTGGCCTGTTCGTAATGAACGGTAACACTCCCGCACGCTTGTCTGGACAATTTTGTCACCGAGGCAGACTTTGCTGACACCAGTTCTCGTGGTTGCTAGTGCGGCAATCCGCAATGAACACTAACACTCTAGCGCGATCGTCCGAACAATATTGACACAAAGTACATCCTCTTCCTACCGCTCCATACGATGACGTGATGCTCTGCAACTCCCACGATGGTCCTATCCCACGTTTTGACTGTAATCGCTCATAAGAGCAATTGTGGCTGTGCAGAACAATAAGACCCTCGTTGTTGACGCAATGAGTATAATTCGGTCAAAACCTCTTGAATACATTTCACATATAATAACTGCTGATACATCAGGACACACAGTTTGAATAATATGATCAATATACAGTACATAAATACACCTAGTAATGTTATTTAGAGTTCTCAGAGGATTCGACAGTTCACAATCACACTCACGTTTTCGGGTTTAGGGTGAGACCAACGATAACAAATATAATGTCCTGCAGGAAGATGTTGGCCGACGAGAATCGAGATGTTGCCTCTACAGTAGAAGGCGATAGTCTGCCCCTTGGGTAGTCACACAGCTGCTACCAGCCCCATATCGCTTAGTAAGCTATCTGAGTTGTAAACAGTCTCTTCACTTAACATGTGGCCGGCGCTCACAATTATGCGTGGCAATAACAGCTATTAAATACAAGGGGTATAGATGGCAGATGTGCGGTGATTTGGAGGTTATAGCCCTTCTACTCGGCCTTCAAGGAGGGTTCACGAAATATTGCTGTTTTCTGTGTTTATGGGACAGCAGAGCAACAGAAAAACACTACAACACAAACGACTGGCCAAAGAGAGAACAGTTTGTTCCAGGAAAAAGCAACACTAAATATACTCCCTTGGTAGACCCAAACGATGTACTTCTACCTCCTTTACACATCAAGCTGGGACTAATGAATAATTTTGTGAAGGCTATGGACAAACAAGGTGATGGGTTCGTGTACTTTAGGGGAAAATTCCCACAGCTCAGTGATGCTAAATTCAAAGAGTGTATCTTTGTTGGCCCACAGATAAGAAAGTTACTTCGTGATGACGACTTTGAAAACAAACTGAAAGAAAATGAGCTAGTCGCATGGAAATCCTTCACATCTGTAGTCAAGGGGTTTCTTGAAAACAAGAAGGAAGAAAACTATTGCCAACTTGTAGAGGAACTCTTAAAAAACTACAAAAACTTAGGATGCAGGATGTCCTTGAAAGTCCACCTCCTACACTCGCACTTAAACTTTTTCCTAAGAATCTGGAGCGGCTAGTGATGAACAGGGAGAGCGATTTCATCAGGATATTAGACGTATGGAGGAAAGGTACCGGGATCCTGCCATGATGGGGAACTATTGCTGGTGTTTACAATCGGAGGACAATACAACACATAAAAGGATGAAATAGAATAACAAATGCCTATACAGTGGCTAATTTAATACTTTTGTGTCTTCTTATGATTGCTTTCATTCTTTATTGAATTTTTTGTGATGACGTGGAAAAAAGGTAATAGAAATAACAGGAAAAATAGTAATTTTCCGTTTTTGTATTTGTAATTTTTTATAACAAATAAATTGTACGTACTAGAGAATTTTTATTGTCAGACTTGAAATCAGCACCTCAAAATTACCAAAATGAAGCTGCTCTGAACCATGTTTCGGATGTCTATCTTTTTTATTTTTTTGCCTAGTGTAATGTACTTCCATTTCTCACTCTCCTACAGTTCTGTCTCACCCTCTCTTATCAGTACGTTTATCATATAAACAAAGATGACTGCTATGAAATACAGAATACTCATTCCATCTGGTTCCTTGACAATGACCTATTTAGTTTACCTGGGCGAGATATATACCACCATAGCTTTACACTGATTCACTGTGTGTTACAGGGACGCTGCTGGCCTACACGCTGGTGTCGACGTGCGTGTTGATCCTGCGCTACCAGCCTCACTCCACCACCCTGCTAGAGATGCTGCCAGAGAGCATTCGTACACCCCTCGGGGGAACTCCTCTCCCAGGCTCCCCCACGCGCTCGCTTACTCACGTATGTCATCCCTCGTCCAAGTTGTCAAACTCTTCTGGGAGGAACTTCTCTCCCAGGCTCTTTAACTCTTCTGGGATGAACGTCTCTCCCAGGTTCTCTAGCTTTTCTGGGAGGAACTTCTCTCCCGGGTTCTCTCACACTTCTGGGTGGAACTTCTTTCCCAGGCTCTCTAACTCTTCTGGGAGAAGCCTCACTCTCAGGCTCTATAGCTCTTCTGGGAAGAACTTCTCTCCCAGGTTCTCTTAAACTGTTTCATCCTCCTGGGAGGATTTCTTAATCCTAGAAACCTCTCTTACAGTAACGGATATAAATATATGAAACTGGTGGTTGTTGCGTATCATTTTGTGGTTGTATCACTAATGTTTGATTGTACCTTGTAGTAAATATCCTTGAGCACTATGATAATTATAATACATACTCTTGACACAGGTAAGGAAATAGATTAAGGAAGCGGCCCAAGCATTGTCAGCCTAATGTACGGTAATAAAAAAACGGTAATGTAGTTAATCAGAATTTTTCGTAGTAAGAACACTATCATTATAAATTTTCAGTTTAGTTTTGAGCAAAGAGTCCACCTATAATTCCTTGCTACCTTTCACTAACGGATTTACGTTCCGCTGAGGACATTCAGTGCATAGTTGGAGTATTCTGAGATCTTTCAAAACCTTTTGGTTTGTTGATCATACCATCTTACTGTCAAAGCGAGAACTTTATGGCGTGTGAGGTTTAAGTAACCAAATAATCACATCTTTTCTGTCAATTTTGTGCGGTGTCCTACAAGACTCAGTTCTTGGACCACTGTTGTTTATATTGTATATAAAAGTCATAGTCACAAGTTTAGTTTTTAGTTTTTATGTCCTTATTTGCATAGGGATGGCAGTCCTATATACACAGTCAAACTGAATAACACAGACTGCACCCCAAATTTTAATCAAAGTTGACTGCTAGTGAGTGTTAGTAATGAGACAGTGGGACGCGCACCTCATAGAGTGCGGTAAGACAAGTGAGTGAAGCAATTGTTTTCGAGAACAGGTAATTTATATGGTAATTTTTCTTGGGGGGGGGGTGTAACAGTAAAATAGTGTCCATGACATTGGTAGTTAGGATGAATTTACAGAGTTCGTCAAAGGTTTTGTTAGGTGGCAACGAGGATCAAATTGGTCTGCACTCTAAGATGTAATGCCGAAGGTTGTGTTTTCTATTTTCTATAGCGAAGTCTGATTCTGGTGGCAACTGCTGTACATCACTGACTATATTGATATTTTGTGTCACACTGTTTATCATAGTGGCGAACACTAATAGTGGCACCTTGTTATTCACTTCGTTCTCGTTCTTCGTTTATGTTATGAAGAGCTACTTTCTTGAGGAATGTCTTGACTCGACCAGGAATTATGGTTGAAGCGTCATCAGAGATGGGGAGTGTGCAGGCGTATTTTGCGAGATTGTTTACATAGTCGTGTTGATGGCACCCAGGATGCTCTGTAATTCATACCTTGTTGTGCTCGCCCAATCAGGAAGGCGACTCATTGCTTCAGCGACACACGTCATCCCGGAATAGGCCGTATAAGTGTAGTGTAGTGTAGGGACGGCGCTCGCCCGTCATGTATCTGAGGATTGTGAATGTTGAGATCTAAGAACCAGGGTTGGATCAAATACTGATTTTTAGCTGTCCAATACAAATACAAATACTTTTATTCCTTAATTCAAAAATACAAATATAAATACAAATACTTCTGAAATTAAGATGTAAAAATACAAATACAAATACTTTTATTTCCAAGTTCAAAAATACAAACCCAATACCTACATATCAGAATTACATTTTATCATCATTAATGCCCGGAAGATTTCTGGGCTCAACTTAGCTCCTTCAGGAGTGTAAAAATTACCAGAATGTTCAACGTTACTGCTTGCAGATAACAAGAGCAGTAATAGAAATAAACAAAATTACAAAAATAAAACAAATTCAAGTGTTTTCGTCCTCACAAATTGTCTGTAAGTAGCAATACAAAATATCAAATTTTCCTTTGTTTATGGAAGAGGCAAAAGGCAGTAGCCTTAAACTAGCCTACTGCCTGTAACACTAACAAGTGTCGAAATACAAATACAAATACAAAATACTTTTTCTTCTGGGTGACAAAATGCAATTACAAATACAAATACATTGAAAATGTATTTAAATACAATTAAAATACAAATACAATTGTATTTGATCCACCCCTGCTAAGAACACATCAAAAAAGTTCTGGAGTAGAATTTAATATCCTCTTCTTGCCTTGTCCGGCGGGTTTCGAAGGGTATTACAGAGGTGGTCACTGAAGGTGGGAGAGACGTGAAGGATTTGACTCAAAATGTGGTGACTAATATTTTCGATCTGTCTTGGATACTGATTAGACCCAGCTCTTTCAAAATGCTCATTATCTGGGTTGTCATTAGACAGCCTAGGATGAGTCGCATTGCTACATTCTGCAACTTTTCAAGAGGTGATAAGACGGTGGCTGATAGTGAGCCAGAATGAGAGCGTGATAGTCTATGAGCAACGGTATATAGGCAGTATAAACAGTTTTGGCTATGGGATCCGACACACCTGTTAGTGATCCACTTTAACTGTTTTATCCACTCTTTGATACGGTTAGAGAGAAAGTGAACCCAGGGGGTGAACCGTGCCTCGAGGGGTAGTACAGAGGAGGTTTATTGAGCACCTCGGTACTGGTATTGCTGACAGACCTCGAGGTCAATGCCGTTGAGGGAAATGGGTTGGGGTAATTGGCGTGGAGTAGCGAGGTAGATTTTCGTTTTCTCAGCGGATATTATGAGGCAGCACAGATGGGCAGATTTTTGAAAGGCGGTGATGAACTGTTGTAGGCGTTGAGGTGAGGCTACCTGCAAGCAGATGTCAACATAGTTGGCAGTCCGTTCTGTCTATATCAGGGATCTATAAGACGATGCACGAAGACGTTAAACAGTAGGGGCTGAGTACCCTGCCCCTAGAAGTGCCAAGAACAAAGGCCTCAAAGTAGCCGAAGGCGCCCTTGAAGAGTCCCCGATACCGGAGATTCTCCATGTGACCCCGTATCCAGGTGAGAAGTTTACCGGTGATGCCGAAGGTGATAAGTTTATCTAGAATCAGGCTTCGGTTCGCGACATCAAACGTTGCCTTAAGGTCAATGAAGGTGATACAGCTCTCGGGGCAAGGTGGTTGCCATGAATTCTGCGAAACAGTTGTGTGGATCGGCGCGACATAAATCCACATAGGTTAGGAGAAAGATGGTCCGAGATGTTGTAGAAGAGGCGGGTCAAGAGTATTCGTTCAAGAACCATACAGGAGGTAAGAGAAGTTGGCCGAAATTTTGTCGTGTGAGGCTTTGGTTTAAGGATAGTAGTGTTGGTGATCCAGGGAGTACACCCTGATCAAGACTCATGGTGTACAGATGAAGAAGGGGTTTCCCGAAGACCTTTAGGAAATAACGAAGGGTTCGATAGGGAATGCCATCTTCTCCTGGCACTGTAGCCTTCCCTCCGAGAAGGGCTTCTTGCAGCTCCTCAGCTCTAATGAAGTAGTTGTTATCTGGATGTCGTTCAGCACAGGTGATTTCTAGTGCAAATCCTCGCTCTATGAAGGTCACTTGAAGGTAGGTTTGTGTTCTTATGGGTAGTGCCGTGACTCGAGATTAGGCAACCCAGGATTTCATTAGCTCTTCAGCATATTCCCGGGGACTGAGGTGGAGGGGAGTGGCTTCTTTATTTTTTGTAATTTTGTTGATTTCTTTCCAGATGTCAGCAGTAGAGGTAGAGTGATTAATGCTTGAGACAAATCGGTTCCAATGATCTTAGTGGGCGCAATCCTGGATATATCTCAAATCCTGGACAGAGGCAAGGTATTCATCTAAAGAACCTTGTGTGGGGGTCCCGTCTGTGACATGACGCCTCGGCATCCACTATAATTCTAACTTCACGTATGCTGTTGTCCAGGACCCAGGGGGTTCTTGGTCGAGCTTTTTGTTTTAGGTGGTCTCGGGATACAAATCGGGAATAAAATTGGTTAATGGTGTCCGTCAAGTCATCAATGAACTGTATGACAGACTGTGGCTTGTATGAATTATACCATGCTGTCATATATCTGACGAACGTTTTTGCATATTGATCAGGCACAAGATAACATGGCCAATGTCTGGGGAATGTGGCCACTATGGGGACCCAGTACAAACGGCGATTGCGATGTGATCTGAGATGGGATGAGGCACAAGGCTTGCCTCTAGACTGTTACTGATAGAACCAACACTTCATACATGGTCAAGCGTCCCATCTTGGGCCTTGTGGAGTGTGGTTAATAATGCCGTAGCAGTCGACGAAGTGTACTAAACAGGGGTCATGAAGATCAGGATGACGAGCGCTGAAATCGCCCATGTGTCGTATTGACTTATCAGTGAGGTTTGGGAGATGTTCAGGTTTCATGGTTTGTCAGTAGGAGTTGATATTGGGTGACCTCGTTGCTGCTCGTTCTGACCAGTTTGTGGTGTAGGGACTATTTGGTGTAGATTATAAGGCTACTTTATATGGGTGAGAAGTACATTACATATCTAGAAAGAAGCTTTGGGGTGTGAAACTGGTGCCTCTCACAAACGGTTCTTGTTGAAACAACTGATGAGGCCGTATATATTCCAGGAGATAAACGTGAGCTGCTCTAGATTATGATGAGTGAGTTATAAGTGGAGATTGTTCTCAAGTACTAGATTGGTGTCAATTTGCATGAGTTGAGATCTTGGCAGTCTTACCTGATGGGAGAGTCAGTAGCAATAGCGTAGTCGGCAAAGTGATAGCAATGAAATTCTTGTTGGCGAATGATCATGTCGTGTAATTTTTCGAGCAGTTGTAGCTCGTTGTACCACTAGTAATGGGTCACAAACAGTTGTAGGTCGTTGTACCACTAGTGATGGGTCACAGTTGTAGGTCGTTGTACCACTAGTAGTGGGTCACAAACGGTTGTAGGTCGTTGTACCACAAGTGATGGGTCACAGTTGTGCGCTGTTGTACCACTAGTGGTGGGTCGCAGTTGTAGGTCATTGTACCACTAGTGGTGGGTCACAGTTGTAGGTTGTTGTACCACAAGTGGTGGGTCACAGTTGTAGGTTGTTATTATTCCACTAGTGGTGGGTCACAAACAGTTGTAGGTCGTTGTACCACAGGTGGTGGGTCACAGTTGTAGGTTGTTGTGCCACTAGTGGTGGTTCACAAACAATTGTAGGTCGTTTTACCACTAGTGGTGGGTCACAAAAAGTTGTAGGCTGTTGTACCACTAGTGGTGAGTCACAGTTGTAGGTTGTTGTACCACTAGTGGATGGGTCACAAACAGTTGTAGGTTGTTTTACCACTAGTGGTGGGTCACAAACAGTTGTAAGTAGTTTTACCACTAGTGGTGGGTCACAGTTGTAGGTTGTTGTACCACTAGTGGTTGGTCACAATTGTAGGTTGTTGTACCACTATTGGTGGGTCACAAACAGTCGAGACATACCACATCATAATCGTGCCCGACGTCCACAGTAACACCATCAGGGTCACATAGGAGTGCTTATATATATATATATATATATATATATATATATATATATATATATATATATATATATATATATATATATATATATATATATATATATATATATATATATATATTAGTTCTTGATTTGATAAGTGGCAGGGCTGAAGTAAACACTTTGTTGGTTTTGTTTTAATGTAGAGAAATATAGTTTCACAGGTACTGAGTTTAGTTGAGAGTATATTGTACCTTCTCTGCTAAGGGAAATGTCTTAGTACACTTTTATGGGAGAGCACTTAAGTGAGGTGTTCACTGGGTAACAGGTGATATGATAGTCTCTCTCTCTCACCAGGGAGAAGGAGGTGTCAAGCATTCCTCACAGGATGTTGTTGTTGAAATGTGTTGACCCAGCTTAACCTTGCTCGCTCCATGGAGGAAATGTTAACTCACCAATTGAATCATACTCATGAATGAATGACTTGGTGAATATATGGGTAATATACATTTGGGTAAATATTTAGATAATACAAATTGTGCTGTTACAGTATCATCAGGGTTACACAGGAGTATCATCAGGGTGACACAGGAGTATCACCAGGAACACACACAGGAGTACCATCAGGGTCACACAGGAGTATCATCAGGGTCACACAGGAGTACCATCAGGGTCACACAGGAGTATCATCAGGGTCACACAGGAGTATCATCAGGGTCACACAGGAGTATCATCAGGGTCACACAGGAGTATCATCAGGGTCACACAGGGGTATCATCAGGGTCACACAGGAGTATCAGCAGGGTCACACAGGAGTATCATCAGGGTCACACAGGAGTATCAGCAGGGTCACACAGGGGTATCATCAGGGTCACACAATAACTTCATGAGGGTTACACAGTAACACCACCAGGTTCACACAGTATCACCATCAGGTTAACACAATAACACCATCAGGTTCCTACAGTAACACCATCAGGTTCACACAGTAACACTATCAGGTTCATACAGCAACACCATCAGGGTCACACAAGAGTTCCATGAGGGTGACACAGTAACACCATCAGGGTCACAGATGAGTACCATAAGGGTCACACAGAAACACCATCAGGGTCACACGGGAGTATTATAAGGGTCACACAGTAACGCCACCAGGGTAACAGGGTAACACCATCAGGGTCACACAGTAACACAAATAAGGACACACAAAAACCCAAATGGGGTCACCAAAGTAGCACCAACTGGGTCTCACAATAACACCATTAGGGTCACACTGGAGTATCAGCAGGGTCACTCAGTAACATCATCAGGGTCATACAGGAGTACCACCAGGGTCACACAATAGTACCATTAGGGTTACAAAGGAGTATCAGCAGGGTCACACAGTAACACCATCAGGATCACAGTAACACCATCAGGGTCACACAGTGACACCATCAGGGTCACATAGGAGTGCCATCAGGGTCACCCAGTAACAACATCAGGGTCACACAGTAACACCATTATGGTCACACAGGAGTACTATCAGGGTCACACAGCAACACCATTAGGGTCACACAACAGCACCATCAGGGTCACACAGGAGTACCATCAGGGTTACACAGTAACACCATCAGGGTCACACGGGACTACCATCAGGGTCACACAGTAACATCATCAGGGTCACACAGTAGTACCATCAGGGTCACATTGGAGTGCCATCAGGGTCGCACAGTAACTCCATCAGGGTCACACAGTAACACCATCAGGGTCACACAGTAACACCATTAGGGTCACAGAGGAATATCACTAGGGTCACACAATAACACCAACAGGGTCACACAGTAGTACCATCAGGGCCACATAGGAGTGCCATCAGGGTCGCACATATAACACCATCCGGGTCACAGAGTAACACCATCAGGGTTACACAGGACTACCATCACGGTCACACAGTAACATCATCTGGGTCACAAAGTAGTACCATCAGAGTCACATAGGAGTGCCATCAGGGTTGCACAGTAACACCATCAGGGTGACACAGTAACACCATCAGAGTCACACAGTAACACCACCAGGGTCACACAGTAGGACTATCAGGTTGACACAGGAGTATCATCAGGGTCAGACAGGAGTACCATCAAGGTTCCATAGCTTATCAATAGGGTCACATTAACACCATCAGCTTCACACAGGAGTACCATCAGTTTCACACAGTAGTAACATCAGGGTCACTCACTAACACCACCAGGCTTACACAGGAGAACCATCAGGGATACACGAGTATCATCAGGGTCACCAGTAACACCATCAGGGTCAACCAGTAACACCATCAGAGTCACACAGGAGTAGCATCATTGTCACACAGTAACACCATCTGGGCTACACAATAACACCTTCATATTCACACAGTAACACCATCAGAGCCACACAGGAGTAGCATCAGGGTCACACAGTAACACCATCACGGTCACAGAGTAACACCATCAGTGTAACAGGGTAACACCATCAGGGTCACACAGTAACACCCTTAGGGTCACCCTGGAGTATCAGCAGGGTCACTCAGTAACGTCATCAGGGTCATACAGGAGTACCATCAGGGTCACACAGAAACACCATCAGGGTCACACAACAAAACCATCAGGGTCACACAGGAGTACCATCAAGGTAACACAGTAACACCATCAAATTCACACAGGAGTACCATCAGGGTTACACAGTAATACCATCAGGGTCACACAGGAGTTTCATCAGGGTCACACAGTAACACCATCAGGCCACACAGTAACACCTTCATATTCATAGAGTAACACCATCAGAGCCACACAGGCATATCATCAGGGTCACACAGTAACACCATCACGGTCACAGAGTAGTACCATGAGGGTCACATAGGAGTGCCATCAGGGTCGCACAATAACACCATCCGGGTCACAGAGTAACACCATCAGGGTCACACAGGACTACCATCATGGTCACACAGTAACATCATCAGGGTCACACAGTAGTACCATCAGGGTCACACAAGAGTACCATCAGAGTCACACAGTAAGACTATCAGGTTGACACAGGAGTATCATCAGGGTCACACAGGAGTACCATCAAGGTTCCATAGGTTATCAATAGGGTCACATTAACACGATCAGGTTCACACAGGAGAACCATCAGGGACACACGAGTATCATCCGGGTCACCAGTAACACCATCAGGGTCAACCAGTAACACCATCAGAGTCACACAGGGGTATCATTAGGGTCACACAGTAACACCATCAGGGCCACACAGTAACACCTTCATATACACACAGTAACACCATCAGAGCCACACAGGAGTATCATCAGGGTCACACAGTAACACCATCACGGTCACAGAGTAACACCATCAGTGCAACAGGGTAACACCATCAGGGTCACACAGTAACACCCTTAGGTTCACCCTGGAGTATCAGCAGGGTCACTCAGTAACGCCATGAGGGTCATACAGGAGTACCATCAGGGTCACACAGAAACACCATCAGGTTCACAGAGGAGTACCATCAGAGTCAAACAGTAACACCACCAGGGTCACACAGGCGAACAATGAGGGTCAACCAGTAACACCATTACGGTCACACAGTAACACCATTAGGGTCACACAGGAGTATCACCAGGGTCACACAGTAACACCATCAGGATCACACAGTAGTACCATCTGGGTCACACAGTAACACCATCAGAGTCAAACAATAACACCATCAGGGTCACACAGGATTACCATCAAAGTCAAACAGTAGCACCATCGTGGTCACAGTAACACCATTAGGGTCACACAAAAGGATCATCAGAGTCACACAGAAACACCATCAGGGTCACACAGTAACTCCATCAGGTTTACAAAGTAACACCATCCGGGTCATACTGTAACACCATTAGGGTCACATTAACATCATCAGGGTCACACAGGAGAACCATGATTGTCACACAGAAACACCATCAGGGTCGCACAGTAACATCATCAGGGTCACACATTAGTACCATCAGGGTCACATAGGAGTGCCATCAGGGTTGCACAGTAACACCATCAGGGTCACACAGTAACACCACCAGAGTCACACAGTAACACCATCAGAGTCACACAGTAACACCACCAGGGTCACACAGGAGTACCTTCAAAGTTACACAGTAAAACTATCAGGTTTACACAGGAGTATCATCAGGGTCACACAGGAGTACCATCAAGGTTCCATAGAAGTATCAATAGGGTCACATTAACACCATCAGGTTCACAAAGGAGTACAATCAGGTTCACACAATAACACCATCAGGTTTACACAGCAGTAACATCAGGGTCACTCAGTAAAATCATCAAGTTTACACAGTAACACCATCCGGCTCACATAGTAACACCATCAGGGTCACATTAACATCATGAGGGTCACAATAATGTTGTCAGGGTCACACAGGAGAACCATGAGGGTCACACAGAAAAACGATCAGGGTCACACAGTAACACCATCAGGGTCAGGCAGGAGTATCATCAGAGTCACACGGTAACACCATTAGGGCCACACAGTAACACCATCAGGGTCACACAGTAACACCATCAGGGTCACACAGGAGTTTCATCAGGGTCACACAGGAGTATCATCAGGGTCACATTAACACCATCAGGTTCACACAGGAGTACCATCAGGTTCACACAGTAACACCATCAGGAAAAACCTAGTTACACCATCAAGTTTTCACAGGAGTACCATAAGAGTTACAATAACACCATCAGGGTTACAATGTAAAACCATCAGGGTCACACAGGAGTACCTTCAGGGTCACAGTAACACAATCATGTTCACACAGAAGTACCATCAGTGTCACAGAGCAACATCATCAGGTTCACACAGGAGTACCATTAGGGTCACACAGTAACACCATCAGCTTTGCACCGTAACACCATCAGGGTCACACAGTAACACCATAAGGATCAAACAGGAATACCATCAGGGTTACACCGTAACACAATCAGGGTCAGACTGGAGTATCATCAGGGTCACACAGCAACACCATCACGGCCACACAGTAACACCATCAGGGTCTCACAGTAACACCATCAGGGTCACACAGGAGTTTCATCATGGTCACACAGGAATACCATCTGGGTCACAGTAACATCTTCAGGGTCACACAATAACACCATCAGGGTCACAAAGGAGTTTCATCAGGGTCACACAGTAACACCATCATCGTCAAACAGTAGTACCATCAGGGTCACAAAGTAACACCATCTGGGTCACACAGGAGTACCATCAGCATCAAACAGCAACAACAACAGGGTCACACAAGAGTACAATCAGGGTCACACAGTAACACCATCAGGCTTGCACAGGACTACCATCAGGGTCACACAGTAACATCATCAGGGTCACACATTAGTACAATCAGGGTCACATTAACACCATCAGGGTCACACAGTAACATCATCAGGGTCACACAGTAGTACCATCAGGGTCACACAGTAACACCATCAGGGTCAGACAGGAGTATCAGCAGGGTCATACAGTAATACCATCAGGATCAAACAGGAGTACCATCAGGGTCACACAGTAACACCATCAGGGTCACCACAGTTGCTCCATAAGGGTCACACAATAACACCATCAAGGTCACGCAGGACTACCATCAGGGTCACTCAGTAAAATCATCAGGTTCACACATTAGTACCAACAGGGTCACAGTAACACCATCGGGGACATAAAGTAACACCATCAGGGTCATACAGTAACACCATCAGGGTCACATACTAACACCATCAGAGTCACACAGGAGTACCATCAGGATCACAGTAACACCATCAGGGTCATACAGTAACACCATCAGGTTCATACAGGAGTACCATCAGAGTCACACAGTAACATCATCAGGTTCACACAGGAGTACCATCAGGATCACACAGTAACACCATCAGGGTCAGACAGGAGTATCTTCAGGGTCATACAGTAACACCATCAGGGTCACATACTAACACCATCAGAGTCACACAGGAGTACCATCAGGGTCACAGTGACACCATCATGGTCATACAGTAACACCATCAGGTTCATACAGGACTACCATCAGTTTCACACAGTAACATCATCAGGTTGACACAGGAGTACCATTAGGGTCACATAGTAACACCATCAGGATCAGACAGGAGTATCATCAGAGTCATACCGTAAGACCATCAGGGCCACACAGGAGTATTATCAGGGTCACATACTAACACCATCAGAGTCACACAGGAGTATCATCAGGGTCATGCAGTAACACCGTCAGATTCACACATTAATTCAATCAGTGTCACACAGCAACTACATCAGGGACACACAGAGTATCATCATCAGGGACACACAGTATCAACATCAGGGTCACACATTAACACCATCAGATTCACACAGGAGTACCATCAGGTTCACATTGTAACACCATCAGGTTCACACAGTATCACCATCAGGAAAACACAGACACACCATGAGGGTCACACAGTAACACCCTCGGGGAAACACATGACTACCATCAGAGTCACACAGTAACACCATCAGCTTCACACAGGGGTGCCATCAGGTTCGCACAGTAACACCATCAGGTTTACACAGTAACACCATCAGGAAAACACAGTTACCCCATCGGGGTCACACAGTAGCACCATCAGGGAAACACATGAGTACCATCAGGGTCACACAGTAACACCATCATTGTCACACAATAACACCATCAGCGTCGCACACTAACACTATCAGGGTCACACATTAACACCATCAGGATCACACAGTAACACCATCAGAGTCAAACAGGAGTACCATCAGAATCATACAGTAACACCATCAGGGTCAAACAGGAGTAATATCAGGGTCACACAGTAACATTATCAGATTCATGCAGGAGTATCATCAGGGTCATGCAGTAACACAATCAAGGTCAAACAGGAATAATATCAGGTTCACACAGTAACACCATCAGGTTCAACCAGGAGAACCATCCGGATCACTCTGTAGCACCATCAGGTTTACACAGGAGAACCAACAGGGTGACTTAGTAACAACTTCAGATTTGCACAGGACTACCATCAGGGTCACAGAGTAGAACCATGAGGGTCACTCAGTAACACCATCAGGTTTACACAGTAACACCATCAATGTCACACAGGAGTATCATCAGGGTCACACAGGAGTAACATCAGGTTCATACAGGAGTACCATCAGGGCTACATAGAAACACCATCAGGGTCACACAGGAGTACCATCAGAGTCACGCAGTAACAACATCTGGGTCACACAGTAACACCATCAGGGTCACACAGTAGCACCATTAGGGTCACACGGTAACACCATCAGAGTCAAACAGGAGTTCCATCTGAGTCACACAGTAACACCATCAGGGTCACACAGGAGTACCTTCAGGGTCACTCAGTAACACCATCAGGGTCACACCATAACACCATCAGGGTCACACAGTAACACCATCAGGGTCACACAGGAGTATCAACAGAGTCAAACAGCAACAACACCAGGGTCACACAGGAGTACCATCAGGGTCACACAGTAACACCATCAGGGTCGCACAGGACTACCATCAGGGTCACACAGTAACATCATCAGGGTCACACAGTAGTACGATCAGGGTCACAGTAACACCATCAGGGTCAAATAGAAAAATCATCAGGGTCACATAGGAGTGCTATTAGGATCCCACAGTAACACCATCAGGGTCACACAGTAACACCAACAATGTCACATAGGGCTACCATCAGGGACACAGAGTAACATCATCAGGGTCACACAGCAGTACCATCAGAGTCATACTGTGACACTATCAGGTTCACACAGGAGTTCCTTAAGGGTTACACATGAGTATCATCAGGGTCACATTAACGCCATCAGGTTCACACGAGAGTTCCATCAGGTTCACACAGTAACACCATCAGGAAAACCTAGTTACACAATCAAGTTTACATAGGAGTGCCATCAGGTTCACACAGTAACACCATCAGGTTTACACAGGAGAACCATCAGGGTGACACAGGAGTATCATAAGAGTCACAGAAACACTATCAGGAAAAACCTAGTTACACCATGAAGTTTACACAGGAGTACCTTCAGGGTCACTCAGTAACACCATCAGGTTTACACAGGAGAACCATCAGGGTTCACACAGTAACAGCATCTGGTTCAGACAGAGTACCATCAGGTTCACAGTAACACCATCAGGAAAACCTAGTTACACAATCAAGTTTACATAGAGTGCCATCAGGTTCACACAGTAACAGGTTTACACAGGAGTACCTTCAGGGTCACTCAGTAACACCATCAGGTTTACACAGGAGAACCATCAGGGTGACACAGGAGTATCATAAGAGTCACAGAAACACTATCAGGAAAAACCTAGTTACACCATGAAGTTTACACAGGTATCAGGTTCACACAGTAACACCAACACCATCAGGTTCAACCATTCCATCAGGTTCACACAGTAACACCATCAGGAAAACCTAGTTACACAGTTTACACATCAGGGGTTTACACCTCAGGGTCACTCAGTAACACCATCAGGTTTACACAGGAGAACCATCAGGGTGACACAGGAGTATCATAAGAGTCACAGAAACACTATCAGGAAAAACCTAGTTACACCATGAAGTTTACACAGGAGTACCATCAGGTTCACACAGTAACACCATCAGGTTCAGACAGAGTACCATCAGGTTCACACAGTAACAGCATCTGGTTCAGACAGAGTACCATCAGGTTCACACAGTAACACCATCAGGTTCAGACAGAGTACCATCAGGTTCACAGAGTAACACCATCAGGTTCAGGCAGAGCACCATCAGGTTCACACAGTAACACCATCTGGTTTACACAGGAGTACCATTAGAGTTACAGTAACACCATCAGGGTTACAAGTTAAAACCATCAGGGTCCCACAGGAGTACCTTCAGGGTCACAGTAACACAATCAGGTTCACACAGAAGTGCCATCAGTGTCACACAGTAACACCATCAGGATCAAACAGGAGTACCATCAGGGTTACACCGTAACACCAACAGGGTCAGACAGGAGTTTCATCAGGGTCACACAGTAACACCATCAGGGCCACACAGTAACACCATCAGGGCCACACAGTAACACCCTCTGGGTCACAGAGTAACACCATCAAATTCACACAGGATTACCATCAGGGATACACATGAGTTTCATCAGGGTTAAACAGTAATACCATCAGGGTCACATAGCACCACCATCAGAGTCACACAGGAGTATCACCAGGCTCACACATGAGTATCATCAGGGTCACACTGTAAAACCATCAGAGTCACACAGGAGTATCTTCGGGGTCACACAGTAACACCATCAGGGTCACACAGTAACACTGTCAGATTCACACAGTAACACCACAAGAGTCACACGGGAGTATCATCAGGGTCACACAGTAACACCATCAGGCTCACATAGTAACACCATCAAGTTCACACAGGAGTACCATCATGGTAACACAGTAACACCATCAGGGTCACTCAGTAACACTATCAGCGTCACACACTAACACCATTAGGGTTACACATTAACACCATCAGGGTCACAAGGGAGTATCATTAGGGTCACACAGTAACACCGTCAGATTCACACATTAACACCATCTGGGACACACAGTAACACCATCAGGGTCACACATGAGTATCATCAGGGTCACACAGTAACACCATCAGGGTCACACATGAGTATCATCAGGGTCACACAGTAACACCATCATGGTCACACAGGAGTACCATCAGGGTCACACAAGAGTATCTGTAGGGCCACACATAAGTATCCTCAGGGTTCCACAGTAACACCATCAAGGTCACACAGTAACACAATGATGGTTGCACAGGACTACCATCAGGATCACAGAGTAACATCATCAGTGTAACACAGGAGTGCAATCAGATTCAAACAGTAACACCACCAGGGTCACACAGGAGTACCATCAGGGTCACACAGGAGTACCATCAGGTTCACACAGTAACACCATCAGGGTCACACAGTAACACCATGAGGGTCACACAGTAACACCATGAGGGTCACACAGTAACACCATCAGGGTCACACAGTAACACCATCAGGGTCACACAGTAACACCATCAGGGTCACACAGTAACACCACACACACCATCACACACCATCAGGGTCACACAGTAACACCATCAGGGTCAGGGGTCACACAGTAACACCATCAGGGTCACACAACACCATGAGGGTCACACAGTAACACCATCAGGTCACACAGTAACACCATCAGGGTCACACAGTAACACCATCAGGGTCACACAGTAACACCATCAGGGTCACACAGTAACACCATCAGGGTCACACAGTAACACCATCAGGGTCACAGAGTAACACCATCAGGGTCACACAGTAACACCATGAGGGTCACACAGTAAGATCACCAGGGTAACACAGTAGTACCATCAGGGTCACACAGTAACACCATCAGGGTCATACAGGAGTATCATCAGGGTCATACAATAATACCATTAGGATCAAACAAGAGTTCCATCAGGGTCACACAGTAACACCATCAGGGTCACCACAGTAGCTCCATAAGGGTCACACAATAACACCATCTAGGTCACACAGGACTACCATCAGGGTCACACTGTAACAACATCAGGGCCACACAGTAGTACCATCAGGGTCACAGTAACACCATCAGGGTCCCTCAGTAACACCATTAGCGTCACACAAAAGTACCATCAGAGTCACACAGTAACACTATCAGGTTCACACAGGAGTACCTTCAGGGTTACCCAGGAGTATCATCAGGGTCACATTTACACCATCAGTTTCACACATGAGTACCACCAGGTTCACACAGTAACACCATCACGAAAACCTAGTTACACCATCAAGTTTACACAGGAGTACCATCAGGTTCACACAGTAACACCATCACGTTTACACAGGAGTACCAACAGGGTCACTCAGTAACACCATCAGATTTACACAGGAGAACCATCTGGGTGACACAGAAGTATCATCAGAGTCACAGTAACACCATTAGGATTACACAGTAAAACCATCAGGGTCACACAGGAGTTCCATCAGGGTCACTCAGTAACACCATCAAGTTTACACAGGAGAACCATCAGGCTGACACAGAAGTATCATCAGAGTCACAGTAACACCATCAGCTTCACACAGGAGTACCATTAGGGTCACACAGAAACACCATTAGGATCAAACAGGAGTACCATCAGGGTCATACAGTAACACCATCAGAGTCACATAGGAGTATCAGTAGGGTCACACAGTAACACCATCAGGGTCACACAGTAACACCATTAGGATCAAACAGGAGTACCATCAGGGTCACACAGTAACACCATCAGAGTCACATAGGAGTATCATTAGGGTCACACAGTAACACCATCAGGGTCACACAGTAACACCATCAGGGTCAGACAGGAGTATCATCAGGGTCACAGTAACACCATCAGGGTCACACAGTAACACCATCTGGGACACACAGCAACTCCATCAGGGAAACACATAAGTATCATCAGGGTCACACAGTAACACCATCAGGGTCACACAGTAACACCATCAGGTTCACATAGGAGTACCATCAGGGTCACACAGTAACACCATCAGGTGTACACAAGAGTACCATTAGGGTCACACAGTAACACCATCAGGGTCACACAGTAACACCATCAGGGTCAGACAGGAGTATCATCAGGGTCATACAGTAACACCATCAGGGACACATACTAACACCATCAGAGTCACACAGGACTACCATCAGGGTCACAGTAACACCATCAGGGTCATACAGTAACACCATCAGGTTCATACAGGAGTACCTTTAGGGTCAGACAGGAGTATCATCAGGGTCATACAGTAACACCATCAGGGACACATACTAACACCATCAGAGTCACACAGGACTACCATCAGGGTCACAGTAACACCATCAGGGTCACACAGTAACATCGTCAGGGTCACACAGGATTATCATCAGGGTCACACAGTAACACCATCAGGGTCAAACAGGAGTATCATCTGGGTCATACTGTAAGACCATCAGGTTCACACAGGAGTACCATCAGGGTCACACAGTAACACCATCAGGTTCACACAGGAGTACCATTAGGGTCACACAGTAACACCATCAGGGTCACACAGTAACATCGTCAGGGTCACACAGGATTATCATCAGGGTCACACAATAACACCATCAGGCTCACACAGTAACACCATCAAGTTCACACAGGAGTACCATCATGGTAACACAGTAACACCATCAGGGTCACTTAGTAACACTATTAGGGTCACACACTAACACCATTAGGATCACACATTAACACCATCAGGGTCACACAGGAGTATCATTAGGATCACACATTAACACCATCTGGGACACCCAGCAACTCCATCAGGGACACACATAAGTATCATCAGGGTCACACAGTAACACCATCATGGTCACACAGGAGTATCATCAGGGTCACACAGTAACACCATTAGGGTCACACAGTAACACCATCAGGGTCACACAGGAGTATCATTAGGGCCACACATGAGTATCATCAGGGTCACACAGTAACTCCATCAGAGACACACAGGAGTACCATCAGTGTCACACAGGAGTGTCATTAGGGTTACACAGTTATACCATCAGCGTCACACACTAACACTATTATGGTCAAACAGGAGTACCATCAGAATCATGCAGTAACACCTTCAGGGTCAAACAGGAGTAATATCAGCGTCACACAGTAACACCATCAGGTTCATCCAGGAAAACCATCCGGGTCACTCTGTAGCACCATCAGGGTCACACAGTAACACCATCAGGTTTACACATTAACACCATCAATGTCACACAGGAGTATCATCAGGGTGACACAGGAGTCTCATCAGGTTCATACAGGAGTACCATCAGGGTTACAAAGTAACACAATCAGGGTAACATAGGAGTACCATCAGTGTCACAATAACACCTTCAGGTTCATACAAGAGTACCATCAGGGTCACACAGTAACACCATCAGGG
The DNA here is from genome assembly GCF_018991925.1 of Homarus americanus. Taxonomy (NCBI): domain Eukaryota; kingdom Metazoa; phylum Arthropoda; class Malacostraca; order Decapoda; family Nephropidae; genus Homarus; species Homarus americanus. The sequence goes on from NW_024726107.1 coordinate 3,620,825, forward strand.
TCACACAGGAGTACCATTAGAGACACACAGTAACACCACCAGGGTCACAGAGTAACACCATCAGGGTCACACAGTAGCACCATTAGTGTCAAACAGTAACACCATCAGAGTTAAACAGGAGTTCCATCAGAGTCACACAGTAACACCATCAGGGTCACACAGGAGTACCTTCAGGGTCACAATAACACCATCAGGGTTACACATTAAAACCATCAGGGTCACACAGGAGTACCTTCAGGGTCACAGTAACACCATCAGGTTCACACAGAAGTACCATCAGGGACACACAGTAACACCATCAGGTTCACACAGGAGTACCATTAGGGTCACACAGTAACACCATCAGGTTTACACAGGAGAACCATCAGTGTAACACAGGAGTATCATCAGAGTCACAGAAACACCATCAGGGTCACACAGTAACACCATGAGGATCAAACAGGAGTATCATCAGGGTCACACAGTCACACCAACAGAGTCACACAGGAGTATCATCAGGGTCACACAGTAACACCATCAGGGTCACATAGTAACACCATCAAGTTCACACAGGAGTACCATCAGGGTAACACATTAACACCATCTAGGTCACACAAGAGTAACATCAGGGTCACACAATTGCACCATCAAGGTCACACAGGAGTATCATCAAGGTCACAAAGTAACATCATCATATTCAAACAGGAGTATCACCAGTCTCACACAGTAACAACCTCTGGGTCACACAGTAACACCATCAAGTTCACACAGGATTACCATCAGAGATACACATGAGTTTCATTAGGGTCAAACGGTAACACCATCAGGGTCACATATTACCACCATCAGAGTCACACTGGGGTATCACCAGGCTGACACATGAGTATGATCAGGGCCAGACAGTAACACCATAAGGGTCACACAGTAACTCCATCAGGGTCACACTGTAACACCATCAGAGTCACACAGGAGTATCATCAGGGTCATATAGTAACACCATTAGGGTCACACAGTAACACCATCCTGGATCACACAGAAATATCATCAGGGTCACACAGTAACACCAATCTGGGTCACACAGTAGTATCATTAGGGTCACACATGAGTATCATCAGGGTCACACAGTAACATCATCAGGGTCACACAGGAGTATCATCAGGGTCACTCAGTAACACCATCACGTTCACACAGTAACACCATCAGGACCACACAGGAGTACCATCGGGGTCCCACAGTAACACCATCAGGACCACACAGGAGTACCATCGGGGTCCCACAGTAACACCATCAGGACCACACAGGAGTACCATCAGGGTCCCACAGTAACACCATCAGGGTCACACTGTAACACCATCAGAGTCACACAGGAGTATCATCAGGGTCACACAGTAACACCCTCAGGGTTACACAGTAATATGGTAAGATTTACACAGTAACACCATCAGAGTCACACAGGAGTATCATCAGGGTCACACAGTAACACCATCAGAGTCACACATTAATACCATCAGGGTCACACAGTAACTGCATCAGGGACACACATGAGTATAATCAGGGTCACACAGTAACACCATCAGGGTCACACAGCAACACAATTAGGACCACACAGGAGTACCATCAGGGTCACACAGTAACACCATCAGGGTCACACTGTAACACCATCAGTGTCACACGGAAACACCATCACGGTCACACATTAATACCATCAGGGTCACACAGTAACTGCATCAGGGACACACATGAGTATAATCAGGGTCACACAGTAACACCATCAGGGTCACAAAGGGAGTATCATCAGGGTCACACAGCAACACAATTAGGGTCACACAGGAGTATCATCAGGGTCACACAGTAACGCCATCAGTGTCACTCAGTAACACTATCAGGGTCACACATTAAAACCATCAGGGTCACACAGCAACTCCATCAGGGACTCACATGAGTATCATTAGGGTGACACTGGAGTATCATCAGGGTCATACAGGAACACCATTAGGGTCACACAGTAACACCATCCTGGGTCACACAGGAGTATCATCTGCATCACACAGTAACACCATTCTGGGTCACACAGGAGTATTATTAGGGTCACACATGAGTATCATCAGGGTCACACAGTAACACCATCAGGATCACACAGGAGTACCGTGAGGGTAATATAGGAATATCATGAGGATCATACAGTAACACCATGAGTGTCACACAGTAACACCGTCAGATTCACACATTAACACCATCAGGGTCACACAGTAACACCATCCTGGGTCACACAGAAGTATCATCAGGGTCACACAGTAACACCAATCTGGGTCACACAGTAGTATCATTAGGGTCACACATGAGTATCATCAGGGTCACACAGTAACACCATCAGGGTCACACAGGAGTATCATCAGGGTCACTCAGTAACACCATCACGTTCACACAGTAACACCATCAGGACCACGCAAGAGTACCATCAGGGTCCTACAGTAACACCATCAGGACCACACAAGAGTACCATCAGGGTTCCACAGTAACACCATCAGGTTTACAGAGTAACACCATCAATGTAACACAAGAGTTTCATCAGGGTCACACAGGAGTACCATCTGGGTCACTCAGTAACACCATCAGTGTCACACAGGAGTACCGTCAGGGTAATACAGGAATATCGTAAGGGTCATACAGTAACACCATCTGGGTCACACAGTAACATCATCAGGGTCACACATTAACAACATCAGGTTCACACAGGAGTACCATCAGGTTCACACAGTAACACCATCAGGTTCACACAGTAACGCCATTAGGAATACACAGTCACACCCTCGGGGTCACGCAGTAACACCATCAGGTTCACACAGTAGTACCATCAGGGTCACACAGTAACACCATCAGGGTCACACAGCAAACACCATCAGATTTAAACAGGAGTACCATCAGAGTCACACAATAACACCATCAGGGTCAAACAGGAGTAATATCAGGGTCACACAGTAACATTATCAGATTCATACAGGAGTATCATCAGGGTCACACAGTAACACCATCAGCGTCAAACAGGAGTAATATCAGCGTCACACAGTAACACAATCAGGTTCACCCAGGAGAACTATCAGAGTCACTCAGTAACACCATCACTTTTGCACAGGAATATCATCAGGGTCACTCAGTAACACCATCAGATTTACACAGGACTACCATCATGGTCACACAGTAGAACTATGAGGGTCACACAGCAACACCATCAGGGTCACACAGCAACACCATCAGGGTCACACTGTAACACCATCAGGGTCACACAGGAGTATCATCAGGTTTACACAGTAACACCATCTGGGTCACTCAGTAACACCATCAGGGTCACACAGGAGTACCGTCAGGGTAATACAGGAATATCGTAAGAGTCATACAGTAACACCATCTGGGTCACACAGTAACATCATCAGGGTCACACATTAACAACATCAGGTTTACACAGTAACACCATCAGGTTCACACAGTAACACCATCAGGTTCACACAGTAACACCATCAGGGACACACAGAAGCATCTTCAGGATCACACTGTAACACCATCATGGTCACACAAGAGTACCATCAGGGTCACATAAGAACATATGAACATAAGAATGGAGGAAACTGCAGTGGGCTTATTCTCCTCTGAATTTTTCTCGGGATTCTATATCCACTCTGTAGTACGGTGACCTTCTGGTCACCGTACTATATAATCCAAGTAAGGTCTCACATGCGAAAGATATAGTTTTAAGATAACCTCTCTAGTCTTGTAACTAACACTCCTTTGTATGAACCCAAATATTTTATTAGCTTTGTTTCGAGCAAATACACATTGTTTACTTGGCTTAAAATTCCTACTTATCTTTACTCCTAAATCTTTTTCACAGTTTGATTTTTCTATAACATTGCTGTTCATCTGATATCTGGTTTCTCCGTTTATATCTAGACTAAATACTCTACATTTGTCCACATTGAATTTCAGCTGTCACTTTTCAAACCATTCGATTTTTTTTAGATCTTCTTGTAGTTTTGCGGAGTCCTCGCCAGATTTAATTATACGCCCTATTTTAGTGTCATCAGCAAATTTACTTATGTTGCTGCCTACGCCGATATCAATTTCGTTTATGTATATAATAAATAATAATGGTCCAAGTACTTAGACTCGGGGTACTTCCACTAGTGACGTTACTCCAATCGGATTTAGTGCCGTTGATGATCACTTGCTGTTTCCTGTCCTGTAGCCACGCCCTAGTCCATTTTGTAATATCTCCTCTAATGCCATGATCCTCTACTTTTCTTATTAGTCGTTCGTGGAGGACTCTGTCGAAGGCTAAAGTCGAGATATACCACATCATAGTCGTGCCTGTCGTCCACTAATTCGAAAACCGCTGAAATTTTTTTAATAGATAGTCAGACATGAACGCCCGCTTGTGAAGCCAATTTGGGAATCATTGATCAACTTGTGCTTCTCCCGGTGATTTCGAATAGAGTTTGAAATTATTGTTTCCAGTAATTTGCCTACAATTGATGTCAAACTGATTGGACGGTGGTTAGTGATCTATCTCCCTTCTTGAAAATCGGTATTACATTCGCTATCCTCCTGGGTTCTGGTACTACACCCTTTTTTAACGACATCTTAAACAAATTTGCTATGTCCGTACTAAGCTCTTCCATACATTCCTTTAATCCTCTGGCAAATATCTTATCAGGACCTGGTGACTTATTATGCTTTAGCTTGTCTATTTGTTTACTACCATCGTTATTAGTCACTACCTTCTCTCTTAAACTATTTTCTTCTTTATCTCTGTATATAGTCGGCACCATCAGGGTCACTCAAAAAAACCATCAGAGTCACACAGTAACACAATCAAGGTCACTCAATATCACCATGAGGGTCACATAGTACACTTTCAGATTCACACACTAACACCTACAGTGAGACACAGTACCACGTTCAGGGTGTGTGAGTTACTAGCTCCAACCTGGTGAATCCATGTGTTAATCTCCTTTTCCTCCAGCAGGCCGAGATGACCACTACCCTGGGAATACGTACTGGAGTCACTGCCTCCACCATCACGCCTCAGCACTTAACGGCGGCCCTGCAGCAGAATGGTGGGGGGCGCATCACTCCCTCTGGTCTCCCACTAGACCAGAAGATTACCGTCAAGGTATGATATATATATATATATATATATAAAGGAAACCAGCTATATTAGGGTCTAAATAATAGAAACAGTTTATCAGAGACGAGCTTGAAGGACTCCTGATTAGCCAGTAAGTGTTGTGCGCCGCACGGCCAACACAACATATGTTATCTGCTTATATGTGAACTATCAACTATCGATAACTGATAGTCCATGTTATCATGATAACTTTTGGTAATACCAGACTGTTCATGTTAGTCCTTGATGGCTTTAGATAGTGTTCAGTGTTACGACTAAATACACTTATTGAAGTGGTTCCCCCATGACCTTTATCACAAGGATAAAAAATAGATTGGAATGGTTAATTAGTTGTTAAACACTGTGGTGGGATGTAATCCTAGACAAGGTTCTTCAAACTCCAGAGCACGAGCAGTAAATATATTCCATAAGTACAAGACTTGGCAGGATAACCAACAGGTACAAAACAGGAACAAGCAAAAGGGACTCCTTGTCGTAGCCAGGCCTGAGCCGATCTGAGAGAATTTAGCTAACTCGGCAGGGAGAGTTGCTAGACATTACTAGGACAATAAATGAGATCTTCTAGTTACTTGACAAGCGCGGTACAGACATGGTACATCGGGACATAGTAAGTAGACATAGGCATTAGACATAAGCATAGATATCGGACATGCTATAATAATATATAGTAATACAGACATGTGAATAAATGGTACAATGAATGGTAACAGAGTCTTGCCGTCAGGCGTGTTCACATATCTTGGTATTTACATATCTATACAAACACTAGTGTAGGTAATCCCTCTTCCGCTGTTGAAACAATAACGACGCCAAGCTTATTGTTCTTGAATCTATTGCATGATGTTGCTTCTATATTTTATGATTACATAAATTTGAGTAGGTAGACGTGATAGAATTACATTTAATAATTTATTCTTTGTCGTTATAATGATTTAAACTTAGCCGTAACTGGAATATTATTGTTCTTATTGAATTAATGAGGTGTCTGGTAAGAAGCAGAGACTAGTAACATCATCAAGCTGCTAAAACATTGCGGGATGTCAGTACGGTGCTTAATCCTGTTCGGTCCTGCTATTGTAGACGTCGTGTTACCAGACTATTTACCTAATTTCTCCTGACTTTTGCTCATTCAGGTTAATAATTAATTAGTGACAAATTTCAAAAGTAAAATATTAGCCAATTTTGCAATAGGATTTGTATGTAAATTCCTAGACACCCAAGAAACTAGGGGTCAAGAGCACAGCCACATGTGTGTTAGTCGTTCACGCACAACCACGATAAACAATAATTTCGATGGCGGTAGAAAATCTGTGTTGGACGGGAGCAAAGCCGCGGCCAGCAGGGAGAACTACCAGGCAATGGGCTGACTACCACTTCCACAAACTACGATCTTTTTCATACCTAATATTATTTTAATATATATAATTTCTTCGCACCTACCAATAAGAACACAAAAAAAAGACAGAAATACAAATAAGAAAGTATCAAAACGTTAGAAGTAATCCAGGATGTAGGCCTATAGGGCTGGGGGAAGTGCTGAGGCGGATCATCGGAAAATGCATAATGGAGGTGGTAAAGGATGATGTCAGGGCAGCAGCAGGAAACCTGAAAGTTTGTGCTGGCCACCAGGCTGGAGGTGAAGCTGCCATTCACACCATGAGAACGATATTTGAGCAGCGTGATTGTGAGGCCGTTCTCCTGGTGGACGCTTCAAACGCATTCAACATACTTAACCGCAAGGCCGCACTGCACAACATTAAGATCAAGTGTCCAAGTTTTACAATGTATGTTGAAAACACCTGTAGGAATCCGTCAGATCTCTATATAGTAAACAACAAGGCTCTAAGAGGTCAAGCAAGTGGCGTATGCTGACGACCTTACAGGAGCAGGAAAAGTGGAGGACATCAAAAAGTGGTGGGACCTGGTAACATAACGAAGTTCACAAATAGGGTACCATCCAAACTCCAGCAAGTCCTTATTCATTGTGAAGCCAGAACATTATGAACGGGCAATGGAAGTGTTCGGTGGAAGTGAGGTCAAAATAACAAATGATGGCCAAAGAAACCTAGGAGCAGTAATCAGCACGACTGACTTCAAGACCGAGTACGTAACCAGAAAGGTGAATGAGTGGGTTAGGGAAATCCAAGCTCGGTCTGATATTGCTAACACAGAGCCACATGCGGCTTTTGCGGCATTCACCCACGGAGTCAAGCATCGCTGGAACTACCTGATGCACACTATCCCTGATATTGGACCCCTCCTCCACCCTCTGGAAGAAGCTATCAGCATCAATTTCATTCCCAAATTAGTGAAATACCTTCATGTATCCGCAGCAGAAAGATCACTCCTTGCATTACCACCAAGACTGGGAGGAATGGGATTGACCAATCCTGAGGAGATTGCTGCCACGGAACATCAAAACTCAGTGAAACTCACAGCAGCCCTCACTGACCACAGAGTAGCTCAGAACGCATCAGGTGAGCTGGATACCAGTGAAGTAAACAAGATTCGAAAGTCCATTATGACAGAACGACAGCATGGCCAAAGTGATAAGTTGCAGCAACTGATGCTGCAAGTACCAGAGAATTTGAAGAAAAAATAGTAGCTATAGAGCAGGAGGTGGGCGCCTCGAACTGGTTAACTACGTTACTTATAAGGGCAAATAGTTTCAGTCTCAATAAACAAGAATTTACAGATGCCATTGCTCTAAGGTACGGTAGGCCAGTAGAAGGTTTGCCCTCCCAATGTATGTGTGGCTCTTCCTATGACGTCGATCACGCCATGGTGTGCAAGAAAGGGGCTTCATATGCATGAGGCATGACGAAGTACGGGATCTCACAGCAAATATGTTGAAGGAAATCTGTCGTGATGTTAGGGTAGAACCGTCCCTCCTTCCATTGGACGGTGAGAACTTCCAACATAGGACTTCAAACACATCCAACGAAGCCCGTGTTGACGTCAGTGCTCGAGGATTCTAGATGCTTGGACAGCCAGCCTTCTTCGTCATCAGGATTTTTTATCCCATGGCCGTATGCCAACGTAACTTAGCTCTCGATGCTGCACGCAGGAGGAACGAGAACAACAAGATAAGGGCACACGGGAGAAAATTCAAAATGTTGATCAAGGCAGCAAAATGCTTCTACGCCAGACTCACGGAGGTGCTATCTGAACAGAAGCAGCAGCCCAGAAGCTATGTTACAGCCTGGATGAGATGTCGACTGTCCTTCTCTCTCCTTAGGTCTGCTTTGCTCTGCCTCAGGGGAACGAGAGCATCAGCACGAAAGCCAACATCAGTTGCAGGTATTGACTATGAGGCAACAGTCACTGAATGTCGCATAGATCTGCGGCTCAACTAACTGAACACAGTTAGGATAGCTACTTATGTATTAGGATATTTAATTTTAAGGTAATAAAATGGCGGCAAAGGTGTGGCTATTGGGGGAGGATGGAGGCCCTCTTTAAATGTTCTCCTGGGAGAACACACTGCAAGTTCTCCTGTGAGGACATCTCTAAATGTTCTCCTGGGAGGACACACTACAAGTTCTTCTAGGAGGACACACTACAAGTTCTCCTAGGACGGCACACTACAAGTTCTTCTGGGGGGACACAATAACGGCCATTTTTTAAACACTCGGGTTACTTGTTTATATCCCGAAAGCGCCCTCCAATCCGTAATTCATTGTTTTGAACCAAATATACATGATTCGGTTCGGGTTACTATTTAGTAATTTGAAATTATTATTGGAGCATTCGGGATACGTCCTCATGTGTGGGTAGGCACCTGGAAGACTTATCCTGAATGTTCAATATATGTAAATTAAAACGAGATAATAAAGAAAACAAATATTTAAATGTCCTAAAACCGGCTCCAATGGAAATGTATATATTTTTAAGAGACCGCCGTGTACCCCCGTGGTGTTAACCTTTAACTCCGAAGCTTTTTCTTCTCGCCATCGTCCTTCTCACAAATTAATAAAATTATATATCTAGCATTGCAATTATCCTCTCGTAGCCTCAATTACAATAAATAACACCTTTTTTGTGATCGATAGATGTAATGTCGTTTCCGAATCGCTACAGTTTTATAAACAAAAGATCCAAGATTAGCCAAATGTGCCGGGCAGATTGTTGAGGTAATAGTTTACAGAGTGTCCCCTGTGACCCATGTTGATAATCACCTTGGAAAAATTTTCCATGCTATATTTAACTGTTTGGGTTGTTGTTCTGATGATGCTTACAGCAGGTGCTACCAGTGTTTGTTAGATTAGGTTAGGTTAGGTTAGGTTAGGTTACGCTAGGTTAGGTTACATAAAATATTTTTGGAAGAAATTTTCAAACCTAACCTATAATCATGGTTGGAAAAAAGTGTCATAATTGATTAGTGATAAGACACTCTTTTAAATATTGCCATAAATATCATCAGTGTAGAAAACCAAAAATATATAGAATTTAAATACAGATGACAAATGATGAAATTCACCTAAATCATCCTCCCCTTAAGTGTGCAATGTTGACTGTTCTGCCTACTGTTAGTCATAACACATTTCACAGTACTATTTTCTTTGTAAAAGTAGCTGCACTCCTCTTAGTGTCTTGTTCACGGTGGCAGGTGTGACACAGTCTAATGTGCTATAGGACTAGGCGTGTGTCTGTTTGTGTGTGTGTCTGTTCTGGGCAGCCGAAATGGCACAATCGTTTTTCATCAAACTTGGTGAAAAAATCGCAAAAAAATCGTAGAGTGGAACAAACCTGGTCCCATGTCGATGGTTTCTTTAGGAAGGCATTAATTGACAATTTTATTTACGATGGAAAACGATGCAAGTCTACCGACTTGGCGCACCCGAATTAACCATGCAAATCTACGGACTTGGCACACCGTCATTTGCTGTACGCTGTCACGAGCGTTCAAATTCTCCCGAGGGCACGAACGTGCCCGCGATCACTTGTTCTCTCTATAGACAGTATCATCTTGAAGAAGGTGGCCTGACTTTCGTGTAACTGGATCAACTTTTCCATGGTTATCCAAACGTGATCTACTAGCACATTTTTTTTTAACCTCCAGCAGATAATGGATAGGTTTTGAGTCTTAATGGAGAGATAGAGAGTAACCAATAATAAAATTAATTAATTACAAACATATATTCCCCCTGTACTTATAAAATTTTCAATGCATAATTATATATCTAAGAAAGGTATCGAGAAGAAATTAATTTACAAATGTGATGATTTGCACTGCATGGCGTCAACAAGCCGTGTGCATGCTCCAAGCTGGTGAAATTTGGCGGATTTTATGTTACCTGAAACATTTTCTGTGACATTATTAACTAAATATTCATCAAATTAATTAAATGTGTTCTTCCTTGCTAAATGGTTGCTAGATACAAAGGCAAAACATGTCATGAATGTTGCTACTAATAACGGAGATAACAAAAATCGCATCTTTTTTATTTAATAACAGATGGGTAGTGTACTTGTACGTACCTGTAGGGTCCCTGTTGATGGATTATGCCACTACTACCAGAAATTGCTTTACGATCTACTGGTAGATTGCGATCGACGTTTGCGCCATCCCCTGATTCTAGACATATAATACCCGTATACCCGTGCAGGTTAGTCGCTGGCACGTGGAGCATATACTTATTCTCATTTATGAAATGAAATAAAGTGTCGTCTATGAATCTTTAATAGCCACAACCCAGATTTTAAGGGGCTGGAACCCCTGTGCCTCCATATACGACGTTCCGACACAGAGTATCTCATACCCTCCTGTTAAACTGTTAGGAAGACCGTGCCCCGTCACTGCCTGCACATATATATATATATATATATATATATATATATATATATATATATATATATATATATATATATATATATATATACACACACACGAGACAAATTTCTGCATATAAATGCATAGGTAGACACACACATAACAACAAAGAACGAGTTTGTCACAAGAAAGTGAGAATTTTGATGTCGTCTTCAGCGTGTGATGAGGTCGTCTCCAGACTCTGATGATACGGGCAACACGGAGGAAGGCAGCGGTGAGTCGTGGCGGCGGGAGGACGACTACATGGTGAGCGACAAGTGTGAGAACAAGTATTACGGCGCCGTGCCAGTCTCCACCGGTCCTGCCAAGTGGTACGACAGGTGAGTCCCGTACACCAGCTGGTCTTATTATTGATTGTAATTGGTATAAAGTATTATAGCGAGAAATAAATAATGTATATTTAAAAAAAACCCCAGTAATCAGTGTGAGAGAGCATTACCATGGTACTCATGATATAAAATGACACTAAAGACATATGTACGGTAGTCTCACACTCACTGTTGTATCGTAGATACTGTACGCTCACCACACACAATCTTCAACATAATATAATGTTATTAAATCAGAGGTAATGATGCAGATCCAGATTCATGTACCTGTAGATTTACAGGTATACGTAGATATTTCTCACTTTAGAAATACCAGTACAAGTGCAGATATCTACAACGGTAAACATTGCATAGAGGTCACTTATTAGTACACACTTTTTTCACGCGCTCTTACATAAATAAAGTCATCGAGATTGTTCACCAATGACATTTTAGAGTTGATGCACTTTAATGTGACAAGGAGGTTACTCTTATAACTAGGATTCGTCACATTTCCAGTGAGAATCATTATCTCTGTAACCCCCAAAAAATTTGAACTACAGTTGTAAGTAAGACAGTTAAAATAACTTATTCAAAGAAAAATAACCGCAGTAATGATGAACAGTATGAGATAACTCAAGAACATTAAAAGTTGGTATTAGTATTTATATATGAGTAGAGAATGTTTTGATATCATTGGTATGTAAGGGAGATATGGTGATCCTTAACGGGGGTTTAACTGAAGGGTGTGTGTGTGTATGCGTGTGTCTGGCAGATACGTGGAGATGGTGCAGCGGACGTTCCCTAGGTTCTTCCCCTGGGTGGAAGAAGGCCCATGCACCGAGGAGACCGGCAGGCAGGTCATGAAGCTGGTTGGTGAGTAGCATTCCTCCTTTTTTTTTTTTTACAAATAAGTCTTGTGTCTATAGGAAGATAATAAGATATGACAAAGAAAAGTGATGGAGAGGAAGGAGAGACAGACCGAAAACGAAATAGCAGAGATATATGCAGACTTAAGGAGAGAGAGAGAGAGAGAGATAAAAGTAGAATTGAAGAGATAGAAGAAGGGAGATAGGCAAAAAGAGTCACTGAACAATACCTAATCATTTCTAGTGTATACAAATATTGTGTGTGTGTGTGTGTGTGTGTGTGTGTGTGTGTGTGTGTGTGTGTGTGTGTGTGTGTGTGTGTGTGTGTGTGTGTGTGTGTGTGTGTGTGTGTGTGTATGTGTGTGTGTGTGTGTGTGTGGTGCTTTAACTGACTGGCAGAATAACCCTCAGTCTCGGACTAAAACTGATACCTTCCACAAGAAGAAAGCAGCGGCCCAGCGCGAACTTCACAATCTAAAGTACGACTGGTTTAAAATTAAAGCATGTGAAATGCAAAAACTTGCAGATCAACACAAGATGTGTGAATTTTTAAATTCCTATTAAAATATTTTACGGGCCAATCACTTATTGCGCAGCCCCCTCCGCTCATCCGACGTTAACTCCATAATTAAAGATGATGAAGGAATCTTTTAGTGCTGGAAACAGCACTACCATTCGCTGCTCACTCGAAACACTGATGTGGAAGTCCTGGATACCCAGCAGGTCCCTCAGCATCCAGAGCTGACACACCTCAGCTATCCTCCATCCCTAGACTAGGTAGCTACTGCCATCAAACAGATGAAAAATAACAAGGTCCTCAGGGCCTGATGGAATCTCAGCCGAGGTGTATAAAGCAGGAGGACCTCTGCTTACCAGCCGTCTCCACTCTCTCCTGGAGAATATATGGGAAAAGGAGGAAATCCCCCAAGCACTTAAAGACGCCTCCATCGGCAATATTTATGAGAACAAGGGAGACCGGTCAGATTGTGGCAACTATCGCCTGCGGGATCTCACTGTTGTCCGTAGTCGGCAAGATTATCTCCCAAGTCCTCCTAAACAGACTTCTTCCTGAGGTGGAAAACTTCCTCCCAGAATCTCAGTGTGGCTTTAGACTATCACGTGACCTTTGCTGACTGCCAGTTAAAGGAAAAGTGCAGAGAACAACGTCATGACCTGTATATGGCATTCATCGACCTAACCAAGGCCTTCAACTCTGGCAGACCCTCAGCTGTTTTGGCTGCCCACCAAAATTCATCTTCATTGTGAGGCGACTCCACGACGCCATGAACGGCAGTCCTACACAATAGCACCTAGTTGGAGTTTTTCCCCATTCAAACGACGGTAAAACAAGGATGTGTACTAGCACCGACTTTTCTTCCCATTTTCTTGGCTCCCTTCCTTACTCATACCAGAGCCAATTTAGCCAGCGGGGTGGACATCCAGTACTGGATGAAGGGTCTTTTCAGCATAAGACGACTCAGACAGAAACAAAGGTGTCCACAGGTTCCATTACTGAATTTCAGTAGGCAGTCGACCGCACCCTTGTTGCTAACACGAAACGCGACCTACAGGAGATCCTGAACACCTACACAGACGCGTAAGCACACTTCGGCCTCGAGGTGAATGTACGTAAGACTCAGATTCTCTTTCAGCTTTCCCCTGATTCAGCCACACCTCCACCATCCATCCAGCTTAACGGTACTATGCTCCCACCTGTCCACCACCGCGGACATCGATGAAGAGATTCAACATCAGATCAGATGTGCATCTCAAGCCTTTGGCAGACTCCGTACCCATATCTTCAGCTGTGGTGAGCTGAAATTATCTACAAAGTTGCACGTATATCGAGCAGTGGTCCCCCCACCCTGTTATATGGCAGCGAGACATGGGTCAACATGAGGGGGCACCTCAAGACACTTGAAAACTTTCACCAACTTGGTTTACGTTCCATCCTCCGAGTTCGCTGAGAAGACAAGACAACAAATGCCAGTATTCTCGCTGACACCAACTGAAGGAGCATCGAGGCTACCATTATCCTTGAACAACTACTTTACCCGCATGGACTATAGTAGACTGCCAAAGCAGCTACTTTACAGTCACCTGACGAATAGTAAATGTAACTCTTGCGGGCAACTCAAAATAAATAAGAATAGTCTTAAAACAAACCTGACAAAGTGCCAATTCGACCCTTCACCTGGGAGACAATTACTCCATACTGTAACGTTTGGAGGAGCAACATACGAGGTGTCAATACTTTCGAGCTAGCCTGACTGCAAACCGAGGCAAACATGCGCCATCGTCTGAAAGATGCTGCCACCGCCCCTACCGCACTAGATGTAGCCCTTCACATGTGAAACATATGTGGACGACTCTGCTGGTACCGTATCGGTCTCTCTAGTCTCCTCAGAACTCAGCAACGAAGGTGAAATCTTTAATAACTCATATCGTCTTATCATAGCTGGATGATCGTCATACTCGATTCCGAGTGACAGCAAAGTAGTAGCAGTCGTAGTTGTAGTGTGTGTGTGTGTGTGTGTGTGTGTGTGTGTCTGTGTGTGTGTGTGTGTGTGTGTGTGTGTTTGTGTGCACAGTGGTGTAATGCATCTAGTGTGGCAGCATTATGTTTGTTTATTGGTGCAAGCATGGCTTGATTCCTCTCGCTTTCAGCTACTGCCGCTGGCTAAGAGTCTTCCCCTGCCAGTACATAGCCTCTTAACCATCAAAACTCCTGCTGTGCCTCCTTGTGGTAACACACAGTAACTGGGTGCCTCGCAATCCCAGGTTAGACCAGCAGGGGAACTCGGAGCGGCAGTGGATCCCAGAAGGACGGCACGTAGGCTCACCGGCATGTGGACACGTCCTGGCGCCTACCAACCACTGCCCTGCTGCCTTGTGGATTAATCTTGTTAGGTATAAGGCTATGGGAGTAAACCCTGAAAAAAAATCTGGGGTGGAGCTCCGCATCAGGCAGACATACTTACATAGTTCCAGTAAGACCCTAACAGCAGAATAGGTGGAAGAGGTGACCAACACGGGAATCGTACGACTACTAAGGCCAAACCAAACATACTAGGCTATCGGCGGCCCATTCCTACTCTCCCTCTCCCAGTCATTGCAGCTACCTGCACCACAGGATCAGGAAAAGGGGGAGTGATGATGTGTGGTTGCAGCCTCTGCTCTTGCCTCACCACAAAAATCAATTCACGTGCAACCATTATCCAGTTCATCATTTTTCGTCATCATCAAAACCCCTAAACCCCCAAAAGTCCTCTGGCAACAGACAAGTGGCGATAGCGACAGGCAGAGATGACTGCCGGGAGTCTTTAGTCACAACTCAGCACATGGGCTGTGCAGATAAGATGGTCGTTTATGCACTGAGATCTAGGCAACAGTGCAATCCGTTCCTGTCTGTGCAACTGAGCAGCCATATTGAGGAGCCACTCTGCTCACCCTACATGCCGAGGCGGTTAGAAAAGGTGCTATAAACACAGCCTGCAAAAAAAATAAAAATAAAAACATGACTGGGCAACCCCACTCAGTAAGTCATCTTAATGTTGTCGAAAACATAATCATAATCACAGATCAAAACAAAACAAATCATACAAGCTCTTAAGGTCGCTACATGGAATGCCAAGACCCTTCTGGATACTGGCACAAATGAGTGTCCTGAAAGAAGAACCACCCCTGTGGCAAAAGAGTGCTCTAGGTATAACATGGACATAGTAACCATTCGTGAGTCCCGGCTCCTAGACGAGGGTCTACTCACAGAACTGGGGTCCAGCTATACCTTCTTCTAGAAGGGTAAGCCTACTGAGCAAAGAAACCGCATTTATGGAGTTGGATTTGCCATTCGCCAATACATTCTACATAGGCTTACTGAAATGCCTTCTTCATCAGTGTATACTCACCAACACTGGATGCAGGGGATGACATGAAGGAGGCCTTTTACGCCGACCTTAACAGAGTGCTAACCTCAATCCCCAGAGAAAATATGGTTGTGCTCCTAGGTGACTTCAATGCCAGAGTTGGCAGAGATGCTGACTTAAGACAGGGAACCAGGCAACAAGCCTCCAGCAGTGGCCTTAACGCCAGGTGACTGGAGGATCAAGTGGGAGTACAATAAATGCTTTCAGGGATCAACTCCACAATTCATTGAAAAAACCCAACATCAAACAACCTAAATCTGAGTTCCAAATGGGGTATCCCCGATGCTGTCATCACAAAAACTTGCAGTGAGACTCTCGGTGAGATGGAAATAAAACACCGGGGTTGGTTTGATGAAAATAATCAGGAAATCAATGTACTCCTCAATGGTAAATGTGCTGCTCTGACTGACTGGCAGAACAACCCTCAGTCTCGGACCAGAAGAAATCGGCGACCCAGCGCGAACTTCACAAACTACTGAGAGAATGGTGCAAAAATATAGTGTGTGAAATGCAAAAATTTCCTGATCAACACAAGATGCGTGAATTTTTAATCCCACTAAAATAATATGCAGCCCAACTACTCATGCCATGATCTCCCACCCTCTCCTCTTCCAATGGTAACTCCCTCATTAAAGACGAAGAAGGCATCAGTCACTCGAAACACAGATGTGGATGTTCTGACTACTCACTTTGAATACCTTGGCTCCTACCTGTCTACCGCCATGGACATCAATGAAAAGATTCAATATCGGATTAGATGTGCATATCAAGCATTTGTCAGACTCCGTATCAATGTCTTCAGCTGTAGAGAGCTCAGATTATTATCTACAAATTTGCACGTATATTTATCAATCAGTGGTCCTCCCCACCCTGCTGCATGGCAGCGAGACATGGGTCACATACAGGAGGCACCACAAGGCACTTGTGAACTTTCACCAATATAGTCTATGTTCGCTGGGAAGACAAGAGAATAAATGCCAGTATTCTCTGTGATACCAACTGTAGGAGCGTCGAGGCTAAAATTATCTATGAACAACTATGCTGGACTGGCCATGTTACCCGCATGGACGACAGTAGACTGCTCAAGTAGCAACTTTACAGTCACCTACCGAATGGTAAATGCAATTGTGGCGGACAACGGAAAAGGTAAAAGGATATGTCTTTAGAAAAACCTGAAAAAGTGCCAAATCGACTCCCCACCTGCGAGACTTTCCCTCCACACCGTAACTCTTGAAGGAGCACCACACGACAAGGTGTTAATACTTTCGATTTTGCCCAACTGCATATCAAGGCAGATAAACGCCAACGTCGGACGGACGC
Organism: Homarus americanus; assembly: GCF_018991925.1. NCBI lineage: Eukaryota > Metazoa > Arthropoda > Malacostraca > Decapoda > Nephropidae > Homarus > Homarus americanus. The sequence goes on from NW_024726107.1 coordinate 3,638,242, forward strand.
TGCCGCCGCCACCCCTCCGACACTAGATGTAGCCCTCCACAAGTGCTTCATCCGAAGACGGCCATACTGGTCTCGTATCGGTCTCTTTAGTCACGTAAGAGCTCCTCAACGAAGGTGACATCCTTAATAACTCTTATCATTGTATCATAGCTTGATGATCGGCATACTCGATTCCGAGAGTCAGCAAAATGGTGTGTCTGTCTGTCTGTCTGTCTGTCTGTCTGTCTGTCTGTCTGTCTGTCTGTCATTTGTGATCTTGAACAGGTGATAAAGGAGATACAAAGAGCAGATGTACAAACAGACAGTTGAACAGGTATAGAAGAGTTTAAGGAGCAGGAATAGGGGGGTACGGTGCAAGTAGAACAAGAATTAAACACGTGTGAGAGAAAATAAATGTAAGTCAAAAGTAAGGATCATGAATAAAGAACATATAGAAAGAACAAGAATAATGAAGGTGTAAAAGAAGCAAGAACAGTACATTTTGAGTAAAGATGGTAAGTAACGAGCAAAGATAAGAAGAATGTGTAGTAATCAGTAATAAGGAGGGAGTGTCAGGTGAATGTGTAAGAAGAAAAATAAGAAACATTTAAGAAAGTAACAAGGGACAGTAAGTACTAGGTGAACGAGAGAATCTAATGAAATTTAGCAGTCTAATAAAGATAATAACAAAGTGGAAAAGCAAACATCAAGAATATGCTTAAAGGAGTAGTTTTATTATCGTAGTAGTAGTTGAGGGCTTAAGAGAGAAAAGTAAAGATCAGAAGTAAAGCTCGGGAGTAAGCGGGTGTGTGGATGACGAGTAGGTAAGAGTAGGTAATGAATAAGGAGGGGGGTAAGAATATTAACTATAGCAAGAGTAATGATATGGAATAAGTGTGAGGAATAGCGAGGTACAAAAGTCGAGAAGAGAGAAGGAGGAGTAAAAGTTGTAATCCTGCAGGGTTGTTGTACCTCAACGTTCTGATCTTCGACCTCGTCCTGGTGTTCAGCCTGGGCGAGTTGGAGGTCCACTCCCCCGCCGCCTCCCTCTTCAGTATAATGCTCTTCCTCACCATACTGCTCATCCTCCTCCAGATCTCCCGCAAGCCACAGAACAGGTACTTCCACGTTCCTCAGCATACTGTTCTTCCCTATTCAGCATGATGCTTTTCGTATCAGCATAGTCTGCTTGGTTTCCTACTATACCACAAGCTCAGTCTGTCTTGCTGCCATTATATTTACTGGATAAACTAGATTGTCTAAATGTAAACAAAAAACAATTACTAGATAATAAATGAGCTTTGCTCGACAATCAACAACGTCTCTTAAATAGGTAGACACGCCGGCTCCCAGTACAACCTTATGTTAGTAAGATAGTCTACTAACCTATTGAGTACGGTGTTGCCTCTGAGCTTAATGAAGTTATCTGGCGATACCCCCCCCCCCCAAAAAAAAGTGGCGTCCCTATAGTGAAGGGGCTAACGGTGAGTTGGTCCACATCGTTCAATACATTCACAACCAAGTAAACGATTCAATAGCTACACACCTTATTTCCTTCCATGGGGAAATTCTTCAGTCATGTATAATGGTACCTTAGGGGCCCAGCAATAAGTGTATTAGGAAGCAGGGTAGGGCGCTCTCACAGCACCCAGTATAACATTAACGATCATAAAGCGGCAAACTTAAGACTGGGAAATGTAGTGTCGACTGGTCAATTTTTCTCAGGTTCCTTTATCCGTTTCTATTAATAATAATTTTCTTTGTATATTTTAGAAAATATTTTTTATCTGTCACTGTCTGTATGCCTGTCTGGCCTACACCATCAACACCGCTGACAACGAAAACTGTCTCGGGTACTCGAAGGATAAACCTCGTCCTCATAGACCAATCTTTTCCTTCTCCCAATCACTGGTACTCAAGAGAGACCTGGAGAAAACACAACATTCATCAGTATACAACGTACGAGTACACAACGTGTGGCCAACTATCCTGATACATTAATAATCTTACAGAGTGAGTGCCATGATAAGTATTCCGGTTATAATTTTTGCAAACTTCCCCAGTGAATGGCATCTTGTTTATCGATCAGCTTGTTCCTACATTACTGTACGTCACTCCTCGCTCAACTACTTATAATTAACATGTTATGTGCGGTACCAATGACCATGATGATCCACCTATCTTTGTGGATTTTACTGGTAAGTGTAGGTACCGTAGGAAGCAGTTAAGACCCGAACTAACTTAGAAACAAGGAATAGAGGAATAGAATTTTATAACCAAATGTTATTTTGAAATTTGTATTGGGTGCGTCATTGTGTAGTGGACACACGATATATTTCTAGCTGTCTCCGTGTTACAGTTAACACTGATATACTGACTCTGTTATAACCAACACAGCTATACTGACTGTTACAACCAACACTGCAATACTGACTCTGTTACAAGTTACAACCAACAACCAACACTGATATACTGACTGTCTTTCTGCCTGTGTATTCAACATTGTGAGCACAAGAACTCAAACGAATAAGAAGGAAATTTTATGCAAACCTAACATTTCGACAAAACACAAAATTTTTTCGTACATTGGTCGATATTCCTAGTTTAACATTCATATTTTCGAGAGTTTTCGCTCCCGAGGCTTATATGGTGTGCATGGTGAGGAATATGTTCATCTCTAGTGGCAGTCACTTGTTATTGTACATTATGTTATGAGTGCCAATGAAAACTGGGGGCAATACATGTCTGTAGGCTTTGTCTTTCAGAAGAATCGAGTCTTTAGATTATGGAGTCAATTTATTCTATATTGTTCAAGGAATTCCGCTATGACTTGACTGATTTGTTGCTCATAGGATGAAGACGATTAAGTAATTTACTTTCTCACTTAAAATCAAGAAGCAACTACTGAAAACAATGATGACATTCTAGTGAAATTTGATTCGTAACAAACTGAGTAATATTCGCAACTACTAAAAAAATTAAACACATGATAAATAATCATTTCTCTAAAAATTATATTCAACTTCCGCGATACAAAAATCTTTTCAGAAACAATGGCGATATTATTTTGAAAAGTTTTGTTAAATTACATAAACAAGAAAATTCAAATTCAAATTCTGAAGTACTATCACAAAATTATTTTGTTCTCTGTAATAACCAACACTGCTCTACTGACTGTAACAACCAACATTACCATACTGACTCTTTAATAACCAACACTGCTCTACTGACTGTAACAACCAACATTACCATACTGACTCTTTAATAACCAACACTGCTCTACTGACTGTAACAACCAACATTACCATACTGACTCTTTAATAACCAACACTGCTCTACTGACTGTAACAACCAACATTACCATACTGACTCTTTAATAACCAACACTGCTCTACTGACTGTAACAACCAACATTACCATACTGACTCTTTAATAACCAACACTGCTCTACTGACTGTAACAACGAACATTACCATACTGACTCTTTAATAACCAACACTGCTCTACTGACTGTAACAACCAACATTACCATACTGACTCTTTAATAACCAACACTGCTATACTGACTGTAACAACCAACATTACCATACTGACTCTTTAATAACCAACACTGCTCTACTGACTGTAACAACCAACATTACCATACTGACTCTTTAATAACCAACACTGCTCTACTGACTGTAACAACCAACATTACCATACTGACTCTTTAATAACCAACACTGCTCTACTGACTGTAACAACCAACATTACCATACTGACTCTTTAATAACCAACACTGCTCTACTGACTGTAACAACCAACATTACCATACTGACTCTTTAATAACCAACACTGCTCTACTGACTGTAACAACCAACATTACCATACTGACTCTTTAATAACCAACACTGCTCTACTGACTGTAACAACCAACATTACCATACTGACTCTTTAATAACCAACACTGCTCTACTGACTGTAACAACCAACATTACCATACTGACAATAACCAACACTGCTCTACTGACTGTAACAACGCCAACACTGACTCTACTGACTAACCAACATTGACTCAATACTGCTCTACTCTTGTAACCAACACTGCTTACCATACTGACTGTAATAACCAACACTAACTGCTGTATTACCATACTGACTCTTAAATAACCAACAACAACGAACATTACCATACTGACTCTTTAATAACCAACACTGCTCTACTGACTGTAACAACCAACATTACCATACTGACTCTTTAATAACCAACACTGCTCTACTGACTGTAACAACCAACATTACCATACTGACTCTTTAATAACCAACACTGCTCTACTGACTGTAACAACCAACATTACCATACTGACTCTTTAATAACCAACACTGCTCTACTGACTCTAACAACCAACATTACCATACTGACTCTTAAATAACCAACACTGCTATACTGACTGTAACAACCAACATTACCATACTGACTCTTTAATAACCAACACTGCTCTACTGACTGTAACAACCAACATTACCATACTGACTCTTTAATAACCAACACTGCTCTACTGACTGTAACAACCAACATTACCATAATGGCTTTGTAATAACCAACACTGCTCTACTGACTGTAACAACCAACATTACCATACTGACTCTTTAATAACCAACACTGCTCTACTGACTGTAACAACCAACATTACCATACTGACTCTTTAATAACCAACACTGCTCCACTGACTGTAACAACCAACATTACCATACTGACTCTTAAATAACCAACACTGCTCTACTGACTGTAACAACCAACATTACCATACTGACTCTTTAATAACCAACACTGCTCTACTGACTGTAACAACCAACATTACCATACTGACTCTTTAATAACCAACACTGCTCTACTGACTGTAACAACCAACATTACCATACTGACTCTTTAATAACCAACACTGCTCTACTGACTGTAACAACCAACATTACCATACTGACTCTTTAATAATCAACACTGCTCTACTGACTGTAACAACGAACATTACCATACTGACTCTTTAATAACCAACACTGCTCTACTGACTGTAACAACCAACATTACCATACTGACTCTTTAATAACCAACACTGCTATACTGACTGTAACAACCAACATTACCATACTGACTCTTTAATAATCAACACTGCTCTACTGACTGTAACAACGAACATTACCATACTGACTCTTTAATAACCAACACTGCTCTACTGACTGTAACAACCAACATTACCATACTGACTCTTTAATAACCAACACTGCTATACTGACTGTAACAACCAACATTACCATACTGACTCTTTAATAACCAACACTGCTCTACTGACTGTAACAACCAACATTACCATACTGACTCTTTAATAACCAACACTGCTCTACTGACTCTAACAACCAACATTACCATACTGACTCTTAAATAACCAACACTGCTATACTGACTGTAACAACCAACATTACCATACTGACTCTTTAATAACCAACACTGCTCTACTGACTGTAACAACCAACATTACCATACTGACTCTTGAATAACCAACACTGCTCTACTGACTGTAACAACCAACATTACCATAATGGCTTTGTAATAACCAACACTGCTCTACTGACTGTAACAACCAACATTACCATACTGACTCTTTAATAACCAACACTGCTCTACTGACTGTAACAACCAACATTACCATACTGACTCTTTAATAACCAACACTGCTCCACTGACTGTAACAACCAACATTACCATACTGACTCTTAAATAACCAACACTGCTCTACTGACTGTAACAACCAACATTACCATACTGACTCTTAAATAACCAACACTGCTCTACTGACTGTAACAACCAACGTTACCATACTAACTCTTAAATAACCAACACTGCTCTACTGACTGTAACAACGAACATTACCATACTGACTCTTTAATAACCAACACTGCTCTACTGACTGTAACAACCAACATTACCATACTGACTCTTTAATAACCAACACTGCTCTACTGACTGTAACAACCAACATTACCATACTGACTTTGTAATAACCAACACTGCTCTACTGACTGTAACAACCAACATTACCATACTGACTCTTTAATAACCAACACTGCTCTACTGACTGTAACAACCAACATTACCATACTGACTCTTTAATAACCAACACTGCTCCACTGACTGTAACAACCAACATTACCATACTGACTCTTTAATAACCAACACTGCTCTACTGACTGTAACAACCAACATTACCATACTGACTCTTAAATAACCAACACTGCTCTACTGACTGTAACAACCAACGTTACCATACTGACTCTTAAATAACCAACACTGCTCTACTGACTGTAACAACCAACATTACCATACTGACTCTTTAATAACCAACACTGCTCTACTGACTGTAACAACCAACATTACCATACTGACTCTTTAATAACCAACACTGCTCTACTGACTGTAACAACCAACATTACCATACTGACTCTTTAATAACCAACACTGCTCTACTGACTGTAACAACCAACATTACCATACTGACTCTTTAATAACCAACACTGCTCTACTGACTGTAACAACCAACATTACCATACTGACTCTTTAATAACCAACACTGCTCTACTGACTGTAACAACCAACATTACCATACTGACTCTTTAATAACCAACACTGCTCTACTGACTGTAACAACGAACATTACCATACTGACTCTTTAATAACCAACACTGCTCTACTGACTGTAACAACCAACATTACCATACTGACTCTTTAATAACCAACACTGCTCTACTGACTGTAACAACCAACATTACCATACTGACTCTTTAATAACCAACACTGCTCTACTGACTGTAACAACCAACATTACCATACTGACTCTGTAATAACCAACACTGCTCTACTGACTGTAACAACCAACATTACCATACTGACTCTTTAATAACCAACACTGCTCTACTGACTGTAACAACCAACATTACCATACTGACTCTTTAATAACCAACACTGCTCTACTGACTGTAACAACCAACATTACCATACTGACTCTTTAATAACCAACACTGCTCTACTGACTGTAACAACCAACATTACCATACTGACTCTTTAATAACCAACACTGCTCTACTGACTGTAACAACCAAAGTTACCATACTGACTCTTAAATAACCAACACTGCTATACTGACTGTAACAACTAACATTACCATAATGGCTTTGTAACAACCAACACTGCTATACATTGTCTGTGACACCTAACTCTTTTGTACTGACTTTAACATCAAACACTTATATACTAACTGTAGCAACCAACACTGCCATACTGACTGTGATAACCAACACGGTTATACTAACTGAAACAGCTAACAGTGCTATACTGACCGTAAAAACAAACACAATAAATACTGACTGTAGCACCCAACACTGTTTTACCGACCATCACTGCTATACTGACTCAAACAACGAACACTGCTATACTGACTGTGACAACCCAACACTGCTATACAGACTCTAACAACCAACACTGCTATACTGACTAACGACGAACACTGCGATACTGACTGTGACAATCAACACAGCTATACTGACTTACAACGAACACTGCTATACTGACTAACAACCTACACTGCTATACTGACTAACAACGAACACTGCGATACTGACTGTGACAACCAACACTGATATACTGACTAACAACCAACACTGCTATACTAACTAACGACGAACACTGCGACACTGACTGTGACAATCAACACTGCTATACTGACTTTAAGAACCAACACTGCTATGCTGACTGTGACAATCAACACTGCTATGATGACTGTGACAACGAACACTGCTATACTGATTGGGATAATCAACACTGCTATACTGACTAACAACGAACACTGCTATACTGACTAACAACCTACACTACTATACTGACTGACAACGAACACTGCTATACTGACTGTGAACACCAACACTGTAATACTGACTAACTGGGGAACACTGCTATACTGACTGACAACGAACACTGCTATACTGACTGTGCCAACCAACACTATTATATTGACTAACAACGAACATTGCTATACTGACTGTGACAACCAGCACTGCTATGCTGAGTAACAACGAACACTGCTACACTGACCAACAAAGAACACTGCTATGTTGACTGTGACAACGAACACTGCTATACTGACTAACAACGAAAACTGCTATACTGACCAACAACGAACACTGCTATACTGACCAACAACGAACACTGCTATGTTGACTGTGACAACGAACACTGCTATACTGACTAACAACGATAACTGCTTTACTGACTGTGACAATGAACACTGCTAAACTGACTAACAACGAAAACTGCAATACTGACTGTGACAACGAACACTGCTATACTGACTGTGACAACCATCCATGCTATACTGACTTTAACAACGACCACTGCTATACTAACAACGAAAACTGCTATACTGACCAACAACGAACAATGCTATGTTGACTGTGACAACGAACACTGCTATACTAACTGTGACAACCAACACTACTATACTGACTCTAACAACGAACACTGCTATGTTGGCTGTGACAACCACCACTGCTATACTGACTAACAACGAAAACTGCTATGTTGGCTGTGACAACGAACACTGCTATACTGACTGACAACGAACACTGCTTGTTGACTGTGACAACCAACACTGCCATACTGACTGACAACGAGCACTGCTTGTTGATTGTGACAACCAACACTGCTATACTGACTGACAACGAACACTGCTATACTGACTGTGACAACGAACACTGCTATACTGACTGTGACAACCAACACTGCTATACTCACTGTGGCAACGACAACTGCTATACTGACTGTGACAACCAACACTGCTATACTGATTAACAACGAAGACTGCTATACTGACTGTGACAACGAACACTGCTATACTGACTGTGACAACGAACACTGCTATACTGACTGTGACAACCATCACTGCTATACTGACTCTAACAACGAACACTGCTATACTAACTGTGACAAACAACACTGCTATACTGACTGACAACGAAAACTGCTATACTGACTAACAACGAAAACTGCTATACTAACTGCGACAACCAACACTGCTATACTGACTTAACAACGAACACTGCTTGTTGACTGTGACAACGAACACTGCTATACTGACTGACAACGAACACTGCTATACTGACTGTGACAACGAACACTGCTTGTTGATTGTGAAAACCAACACTGCTATACTGACTGACAACGAACACTGCTATACTGACTGTGACAACCAACACTACTATACTGACTCTAACAACGAACACTGTTATACTGAAAGTGACAACGAACACTGCTATACTGATTGTGACAAAAAACACTGCTATACTGACTAACAACGAAAACTGCTATATTGACTGTGACAACGAACACTGCTATACTGACTGTGACAACGATTACTGCTATACTGACTGTGACAACCATCACTGCTATACTGACTCAAACAGCGAACACTGCTATACTGACTGTGACAACCCAACACTGCTATACAGACTCTAACAACCAACACTGCTATGCTGACTGTGACAACCAACACTGCTATGATGACTGTGACAACGAACACTGCTATACTGACTGTGACAATCAATACTGCTATACTGACTAACAACGAACACTGCTATACTGACTAACAACCTACACTACTATACTGACTGACAACGAACACTGCTATACTGACTGTGATAACCAACACTGTAATACTGACTAACTGGGGAACACTGCTATACTGACTGACAACGAACACTGCTATACTGACTGTGACAACCGACACTATTATATTGACTTTAACAACGAACACTGTTATACTGAAAGTGTCAACGAACACTGCTATACTGATTGTGACAAAAAACACTGCTATACTGACTAACAACGAAAACTGCTATACTGACTGTGACAACGAACACTGCTATACTGACTGTGACAACGAACACTGCTATACTGACTGTGACAACCATCACTGCTATACTGACTCAAACAGCGAACACTGCTATACTGACTGTGACAACCCAACACTGCTATACAGACTCTAACAACCAACACTGCTATGCTGACTGTGACAACCAACACTGCTATGATGACTGTGACAACGAACACTGCTATACTGACTGTGACAATCAATACTGCTATACTGACTAACAACGAACACTGCTATACTGACTAACAACCTACACTACTATACTGACTGACAGCGATCACTGCTATACTGACTGTGATAACCAACACTGTAATACTGACTAACTGGGGAACACTGCTATACTGACTGACAACGAACACTGCTATACTGACTGTGACAACCGACACTATTATATTGACTAACAACGAACATTGCTATACTGACTGTGACAACCAACACTGCTATGCTGACTAACAACGAACACTGCTATACTGACCAACAAAGAACACTGCTATGTTGACTGTGACAACGAACACTGCTATACTGACTAACAATGAAAACTACTATACTGACCAACAACGAACACTGCTATGTTGACTGTGACAACGAACACTGCTATACTGACTAACAACGCAAACTGCTATACTGACCAACAATGAACACTGCTATACTGACTGACAACGAACACTGCTATGTTGACTGTGACAACGAACACTGTTATACTGACTAACAACGATAACTGCAATACTGACTGTGACAATGAACACTGCTATACTGACTGTGACAACCATCACTGCTATACTGACTCTAACAACGAACACTGCTGTGCTGACTAACAACGAAAACTGCTATACTGACTGACAACGAACACTGCTATGTTGACTGTGACAACGAACACTGCTATACTGACTAACAACGAAAACTGCTATACTGACTGTGACAACGAATACTGCTATACTGACTGTGACAACGAACACTGCTATACTGACTGTGACAACCATCACTGCTATACTGACTCAAACAGCGAAAACTGCTATACTGACTGTGACAACCAACACTGCTATACTAACTCTAACAACGAACACTGCTTGTTGACTGTGACAACGAACACTGCTATAGTGACTGACAACGAACACTGCTGTACTGACTGTGACAACCAACACTACTGTACTGACTGACAACGAACACTGGTATTCTGACTGTGACAACCAACACTGCTATACTGACTGTGACAACGAACACTGCTATACTGACTTTGACAACGAACACTGCTATACTGACTTTGACAACGAACACTGCTATACTGACTGACAACGAACACTGCTTGTTGACTGTGACAACGAACACTGCTATACTGACTGACAACGAACACTGCTATACTGACTGACAACGAACACTGCTATGTTGACTGTGACAACGAACACTGCTATACTGACTAACAACGAAACTGCTATACTGACTGTGACAACGAACACTGCTATACTGACTGTGACAACCAACACTGCTATATACTGACTAACAACGAAAACTGCTATACTGACTGACAACGAACACTGCTATACTGTGACAACGAACACTGCTATACTGACTATGACTGTACTGCTACTGAACAACGAACACTGCTATACTGACTGTGACAACCATCACTGCTATACTGACTCTAACAACGAACACTGCTATACTAACTGTGACAACCAACACTACTATACTGACTCTAACAACGAACACTGCTATACTGACTGACAACGAACACTGCTTGTTGACTCTGACAACCAACACTGCTATACTGACTGACAACGAACACTGCTATACTGACTGTGACAACGAACACTGCTATACTGACTAACAGCGAAAACTGCTATACTGACTGACAACGAACACTGCTTATTGACTATGACAACCAACACTGCTATACTGACTGACAAAGAACACTGCTTGTTGACTGTGAAAATCAACACTGCTATACTGACTAACAACGAACACTGTTATACTGAGTGTGACAACCAACACTGCTATGCTGACACCAACACTGCTATACTGACTAACAACGAACACTGCTATACTGACCGTGACAACCAACACTACTATACTGAATGTATCACCCAACACTGCTATACTGACTCTAACCACCAACGCTGTTATACTAACTGTAGATGGACTGAACACAGACTACATAGGTTACGTTAAATAGGGGGTAAATTCCGACACTGTGAGACAAGCAAACTCCTCATTCTCATCCCAACCTCCTGTATCCCACAGACTTGAAGTTCGCAGTTTCTTAGTGGTTGCTAAGTTCAAATTACACAGGTAACTCAAGCATTAAATAAAAAAGAACAAAAGGTAATGGGGTTAGTCTTCAATTCCTGCCGCCTGCAGGGGTATGGTATGATTATTGTGTTGTTTTCCGTAAAGAGTTTGTAAGATGAGATGACTTCAGCAGCTGAACGAGCACACACTTGGCTGTAAAACAAAACACAAATCTCTTGAAAATTTTATAATATTGGCCCTCCCAAAAAACATTACTGTAATAAACAGGTTTATAAAATTGCCACTCTGTTTTGTGTGTGTGTGTGTGTGTGTGTGCATTAATCGTATTTACTATAAATATCCAATAAAACGAACAAAACAATAAGAAGAGGGTAACGAAAATTAGTTGCTAACCATATCTTCAAATTTCAATATTATAAGTCCGTTTTTCATTATTTTTCTTTTTTTATGTTAAGGTGAGGAAAGGGTTGAAAGCATGTTGGGGCTCAGGCATAGCAACGCATGAAGGATAGAGAAGTCACGACAGATAGTCGTGGGAGTGAAAGGTTGGAAAAGAAGTTTAATGAGTTAAACAGAGGGGGACGACACCCTTTGTTTTACACATGGAAGAGTTTGTTGGCTAACTAAGCTAACCTAGGATTTAGGATGAGGTTTCACAATGGTTACTTTGGTTGACAATGACTAGTTTGATTTTACAATTACATGTTTATTAAAATCTTATTAATATATTACGTTATGGACTCACTAGATTGTGACTTGTTTATGTGATTTTATATCATCTAATTTTTAATTTAAGGTGGATCGTTGTGGCGGACATAGATGGGCCGCGGGTTGGGTTGTTGTAGTGCGGGTCGCCCTCCGTTGATATCTTCCCCGCGTAGGTGGTCTGAGTTGTGAGTGTCGTCCAGGAGCTTGTCCCAAACCTTCTTCCCTAGGCGATGGAACCTGACGTTCAGGGTCTCCATTTTATATATCAGGTGGATGGTTTCCACTGTCTCCTGGTAGGGTGGCGCTTGGCCACTGGGTGACCTCAGGCACTTGTTTTGGAAGCTCTGTAGTTGTTGTAGTCTGGTCTTCCCGAGCATGACGATTGGTACGTGTGGGTGCTCCAATACAGGTCTCGCCAGTTTAAAACGTTTTAATTTGGCTGCGGCGACTTTGGCTTTCTTTAGTCTGTCCTTTACGTGGGATGAAATACCCCTCCGAGAGATGATGAGGCCGAGCAACCTACCTTGTTTAGAGTACTCAATCTCTTCGTCGCCGATCATCAATGGCGCCGGCTTGAATTTGGCTATTGGTATGACCTCGAATTTCGTTTTGTTTGTTTTTATTTTCCATTTAGTTTCATACTCCGAGATACCCTCTATTGCCCGAGCAGTGAGTCGCGCCATCCTTGCCGTGGACCTTTCTGGGCAAGTAACGATCTGCGTTACATCGTTGGCATACATGACGTACTCGCTGCTGACGATTCGGGGTGGCAGGTCAGCCATGTAGAGTGTGTAAAGGGTTGGTGAGAGACAAGAGCCCTGAGGCACGCCGCTCGAGAGTGAGAATTCTTCTCCACAATGTTTTTGCATCTTGATTTTTGCTCTGTGGTCCGTAATAAAGTTGCACAGCAGGCGCGTCAGGTTTTCGGGTAGCCCCAGGTGTATTATCTTATAACTGCAGCCCCGAGTGCCAAGCTTTGTCAAACGCCTTGTTGACGTCTCTCAGCACTACGTGCAGTGCAGGCGGCCAGTCATGGCGTTGGCGATCTGCTCGTAGGTCTGGGCTATGGCGGTGGATGTGCCTCGGTACTGGCGGAAGCCGAACTGGCGGGGATTATGCACGTCTTCGTCCTCCAGATACGTCCGCAACCGCTTGTTTACTATTTTTTTCGAGGATTTTTACTGGTACCTTAAGTAGCGATATTGGTCGAAAGTTTTCGACTTTGTTTGGAGGCTTTCCTGCTTTTGGTATGAGGAGGATAACGGCGTTTTTTGAACATCTAAAGGAAGTATCCAGAGGCGAGGCAGGCATTGCATATATGAACAAGCTTCTCTATCATGTTGTCGGGGAGTTGAGCAGAATCGCGGTAATTATTGACTGCCTCCCACACCAAGGGGGCCCACTTTTGTTCATGTAGACGTTTGCTCTCGTGCTGGATGTCCGTCTGTAGCTCTCGGTACCGGTCTCTCAGCTCTTGCGTCCAGCCGCGGATACCGGCTAGCTGTCTCATGTGATCGTACTGGACACTGACCTGCCTGGTGACTAGTGTAAGGGTGGGGAATAGTCCTGTGGGTGGTGGTAAGGGATGTTGTTGTCCAGCTCAGTCTTCACATCAGTGCACCTGCTTGAGACTGGGAGATTCCTTGCAGGAGTCCCTGTCTGCCCGTTCGGGGTTTGACCTGATGTTAGCTGGGTTCATAATGGGATTGGTTGAGAGCGTCACGACGACTGGCAGGTTGTCGCTGGTACTGATGAGTCCGGCGGTAACGTGCCGGTTCAGAACGGCCTCGTTTTTAGAGAGGATTTTGTCGGGTGTTGTGGTACTGGCACGTCTAATCAGCGTCGGGAAATCTGGCTTGAGGTGTTGCAGTCTTCCCTTTCTGGTGCTGTCAAACAGCGTCACACCGACGTATGGCGTGGCGCGCATTTCTCTCCATCGTGCATTGTAGTGCGGGGTCCTTCGCGTATTAGTAAAACTATGGTTGTCGACACGACGACCCCATCAACGGAAGGGGCTGATTAAACCCCAAGGCGTTAGGCTTCTTCCATACGAGCGTCTCTTTTTGTGTTGCACGACAATAAAACTCTCGTGTCAAAGAGGCCATATTTCTTAGTACTGGTCATGGGGGTGGTATTTCAGGCCGATTATTGTCTTCAGTCAATTCACTTTGCTAATGTTCAATAAATCACCATAATTTACTCAAGATATTTCTCACTAAAACAACTTTATCACAAACGAGAAAACTTAAGGAAAACTTAATAGGTTAATTTTGAAGAAAAAAATTAAGACCGCGATTCTTTATTTGATAAATGAAATCTGGAAAAAAAATTACTTCACGGTGTGTTTTCACCCTCAGCTCAGTTGTGAAAATTAGAAACAAATCAATCCGGGACCATTTTAAATTCGAAACTAAGGCTAAGGACCGAGGATTCAGCTTATTACAGTCATTTATGGAACCTGTGTATCCATATTAGGTGAAACAGAATTGTTCCCATCTTTTACCTAGCAGCTTTCTTAACATTCTTATCTAAAAACGTTACCCAACAGTGTTACTTAAGATCACTACCTATAATGTTCGCTATAATCCTTGTACAGTATGTTATCTAAAATACTTACCTAAAATACGTTATTTATTATACGTCTTAAAAATTAATTCCTCTAATATTCCTACCTGTCATCTTTACTAGTAACCTAGTCTTACTTTTTTCTTGTTTTTTGTCAATCGTTTTAACATCCTTTCTTATCTTTATAACTAAAATTCTCCTGTGAATTGTACCAACATCCTGACCTCATATTCTTACCTTACCTTACCCTAACATCCTGTCCTTGCATTTAAGACACATATTCCAAATAACCACAAGTGCGAGTTAATTTTTGTTTTGTTTAAGCGTAAATATTCTTGAATGAGAGATGGCCTCCTTATAATTACAATTACATTATTACAGTGTTGTTGATATTGATATTCTATAACGGTTAGTGGAGTTTAATGTTGTTCTACCGCAATGACCAGTAGCGTGTCCCACTAACACATATGTAGGCCCACGTTGTCCAAACCTAATCGTGAACATAGAGTATGGAGAGAACAAGATTTTATTATATTAGTAGTGGAATAATTAGTTGTTGAGTATTTTATAAGTACTTTCAGATTAATAATGAACCTTTTCACTAAGTTCGGATTGATGGATTTATTCCAGGCATCATTACCTTCTCCAGCATAATCGTTCTTTCATGACCTGTACAGTATTTGAAAGAAGGGAGATAAAGGTTTTATAGCGGAAACATAAAGTTATGTACTTCACTCTACATGACTATAATTCAAATATGTAAAGGAGTGTGCCAGAGGAAAATTACTTTCATAAGTGACACATGTATTTTTTATTAAATCCATTTGCTTTTAATGCTGACGTCTTACTATACATTCTGAGGGTGACGTCTCTTTGCAAAATTTGGTGTCTGGCAACTGGATTTAGTGATGGTGCTGGTTATAGCCCTCTGATAACGACACACCGAAGTCCCTTTTTTGAATGAATTTTAGGCTAAAACTATTCTACAATATTTTTAAAAGTATAATTTCATGGTGCGTTATATCTCTGCACTGTATTGTGTTCCGTTGTATACGGTAGTATGATGTTATATTTCATCATGGTGTGTTGCTTTCTATTATCTTTTATTACCTTATATTGTACTTGCCTGTGATATATATTATTTTAAATTTTCACAATATATTGTTACACTGTTCTGTACTGTGTTGTGAGCACCGTATTTTTTTTTTTTTTTTTTATTGTGCACCCCCTTACATCCTTGTGTAAGGTGAAGCGCAGAAGCGTTTACAGCGCCCAACAGGGAAGCATGCTAAGTTAATGCTTGCCTTTATGTGTCACGAGTTAAGGGCATAGAAGCCTGAAGAGTCAAGGGCGTAGAAGCCTGAAGAGTCAGTGGTTTTATGTCATGAAGTTATTGGAAGCTCCAACAACTTTCCCTGAATACGAATTCGCAATTTTCGATTTACACCAGGTACCTACTTTACTGCTAGGTGAACAGGGACTAATGGGAGCACCGTATTGTGTTACCTTGCATGGTATTGTGTTGCATTGTATAGTATCGATGTGCTATGTGTTGCATTATGTTATATTGCGTTCAATTGTGTTGCATTGTGCAATATATATATTTGTATTAGGTTGCATTGTGTAATTTAAGTTGAATTGTGTTGCAATGCACATTTTGAGTTGCATTATGTTATTTTGAGCTATATTGTGTTGTATTCCATAGTATTGTGTTGCATTGTGTAGTACCGAGTTGCACTATGTTGTATTGCATAATATTGTGTTCATTCTATTACACTGAGTTATATTGTCTTACAATGTATAGTATTAAGTTGCATTGTACCGTATTAGCGTCACTGTGTATGACAACGTAACAATAAAGGTTAGACCAGAGAGCAGTATTATGGTGAGGAAGGTAGTACACATGGTTTATTACTGAAGGTACTGTTACTAGAGATCGAGGCAAGGATTCACAAAGGTCCATACGATGAATATTACCTCGTAACTGAAGATTTAAGAATGTACTTCATTAATTTATGGTTAAAATACCCCCCAAAAATTATAAATATACACTGAGAGTAAACATTAACTATGTACAGTATATGATTACTGAGTACCAGTAAGGAAACAAAGCACACTTGGTAAAAAAAAAAGTGTCTCTCAGGAGAAGTCCCATGAATTTGGAAATGAATAATCCTTTTGTCTCGCTAGGGTTGGTAGGCATGATTGTGAGACATTTATACCAATTATGGTAGGCCTAATTTAATTATTTCATTCAAAATATAGAATTAATTCGTTGCATTATGACTGGTGAATAACAGTATGCCTCATGTGCCTTCATCAAAAACCTTCATTCGTGGTGTCATTTTGTTTCGCATAAGAATTGTAAAGATAACTTTTTATTACTGAGTGCACATGATTCCCAGGAAAACTTCAAGTAATTCATGTTAGCCAAGAAAGTATAGGCGTTTATTGTAAGGCGTTATCGATGCACTGATTAGCTAACTCGTTAGCTATTCTGTATGAGCAGATGCTGCTTTTGACTAGTGCGCATGACACGTTCAGAGGGAAGAGCTAACACCTCGATCAGGCGTTAGCCTTGTGCAGCACCCAAGCGACCCAAATAGCTAACAGCCAATCAGCGCTTTCTCCCACTGAAAATACGCGGATCATGGCCGCTTATGGAGAATATTATGATTAATATTGAAGAGTTGGGGGCATATTAGGCAATACAAAACTGTGATATAATAATAAAAATAATTCTATATACGATAGTATATTGGATAGGACCTAAAACAAAGCGTATGGCGTGATAGAATTGAAAAGGATTACGCCTAGTTGAAACCAGTTCTGGTTCCTCCCATTTTTAAGTGGGTGCTGTCAGATTTCATTAGTCATTGGTGACTTTGGTGTAACAATATTGATAATTACTCAAATATGATTAAAACTTTAATATCACTACTCATAAGATACTTTAAATAATGGTGAACAAGTTGATTACATTTCTGTAGGTTCAAAAATTAAGACTTAAACGAGCCTGAAATTCGTCATATTTCTTGTCAAAAAATTGTGAACACCTAGCCGCGAGAGAAGAAGCGTACAGCTACTCCAGTCGTTTTGTGTGGTTCGAGTCCAGGAGAAATTTCCTTTACAACGGTCCCGATTTTTTGTGCTATTCTTATTTATCGTTGACTGATTGACTTTTTTTTCCTTTTTTGTCTTTCTTTCCATAATTTTCTATATATTTTCTTCACTATTTCTTTCCGTATTGTGTCCAAATAACAGTTCTCCTAATTTTATTGTTTTCTAAAGACTGTGTTGTACAATAGTTATTCCAAAGATGCGGTACAATGTCGTATTCTTTAATGACAGTCCGGGAAAGCTAACTCGTTAGCTATTCCGTGCATCTTAAAACGCCTTACAATAAACGCCTTATATGCCTCAGAGTAAATTTTTTGGCATGCTTGGATACAATTTGTTTGCATTTTAAGCCATTTAATTGGGTTTATAATTGTGTCTTCAGCTACAAGGAGTATACATCATGCACACTATTGGATAGGCTACCCTGAAATTTCTTTCATCGCATTGTCTTGCTATTTATCATAAGGCTTTCATTTGTAATTCATCGTCCTCTAACAGTATTGTCAACCCTTGACAATAATACCTACAGTACCTTCAGACAAAAGTTCCTTCCTCTTAACAGAGGTAATTTCCTGATGACAGTGGTACAGTACTGTACCTTCTCAACAAAGTTAAGTGTTTCCTTTTGTAGTGTTACGGGGTGTTTCTATTGGTAGTGTAATGTATTGTTTCTGTTAGTAGTGTTACCGAGAGTTTCTGTTGGTAGTGCTACCGAGCATTTCTGTTGGTAGTGTTGCCGAGTATTTCTGTTGGTAGCATTACTGGGTGTTTCTGTTTGTAGTGTTACCAAGTGTTTCTGTTGGTAGTGTTAATGGGTGTTTCTGTTAGTAGTGTTACGGAGTGTTTCTGTTGGTAGTGTTACGGAGTGTTTCTGTTGGAAGTGTTACCGAGTATTTCTGTTGGTAGTGTAACCAAGTGTTTCTGTTAATAGTGTTACCGAGTGTTTCTATTAATAGTGTTACTGGGTGATACTGCTTGCAGTGTTACCGAGTGTTTCCGTTTGTAGTATTACCGAGTGTTTTTGTTGGTAGTGTTACCGAGTGTTTCTGCTAATAGTGTTACCGAGTGTTTCTGTTGGTAGTATTGCCAAATGTTTCTGTTGGTAGTGTTACCGAGTATTTCTGTTGGTAGTGCTACCAAGTGTTTCTGTTAATAGTGTTACCGAGTGTTTCTGTTAATAGTATTACCGAGTGATTTTGTTGGTAGTGTTACCGAGTGTTTCTGTTAATTGTGTTACCGAGTGTTTCTGTTGGTAGTGTTACCGAATAGTTCTGTTAGTATTGTTATCGAGTGTTTCTGAAAATAGTGTTACCGAGTGTTTCTGTTGGTAGTGTTACCAAGTGTTTCTGTCGTAGTGTTACTTAGTATTTATGTTGGTAGTGTTACCGAATGTTTCTGTTAGTAGTGTTACTGAGTGTTTCTGTTGTTAGTGTTACTGCATGTTTCTGTTAGTAGTGTTATTGAGTGGCTTTGTTGGTAGTGTCACCGAGTGTTTCAGTTAATAGTGTTACCGAGTGTTTCTGTTAATAGTGTTACCGAGTGTTTCTGCTGGTAGTGTTACCGAGTGTTTCTGCTAACAGTGTTACCGAGTGTTTCTGTTAAGAGTGTTACCGAGTGTTTCTGTTGGTAGTGTTACCGAGTGCTTCTGTTAGTATTGTTACCGAGTGACCTTGTTGGTAGCGTTACCGAGTGTTTCTGTTAATAGTGTTACCGAGTATTTCTGTTAATAGTGTTGCTAAGTGTTTCTGTTGGTAGTGTTACCGAGTGTTTCTGTTGCTTAGTGTTACCGAGTGTTTATGTTAGTAGTGTTACTGAGTATTTCTGGTAGTAGTGTTACCGAGTGTTTCTATTGGTAGTGTTACCGGGTGTTTCTGTTAATAGTGTTACCGAATGGCTTTACTGGTAGCGTTACCGAGTGTTTCTGTTAGTAGTATTACTTGGTGTTTCTCTTTGTTTGTTGGAGCAGTAAGTGACTATGCTGTGAGTGTTGGAGCTGTAAGTAACGGTGCTGTGTGTGTTAGAGCAGTAAGTGACGGTGTTGCGTGTGTTAGAGCAGTAAGTGACGGTGCTGTGTGTGTTAGAGCAGTAAGTGATGGTACTGTGTGTGTTGGAGCAGTAAAAGATGGTGCTGTGTGTGTGATGGAGCAGTAAGTGACGGTGCTGTGTGTGTTGGAGCAGTAAAAGATGGTGCTGTGTGGTGATGGAGCAGCAAGTGACGGTGCTGTGTGTGTATGGAGCAGTAAGTGGTGGTGCTGTGTGTGTTGGAGCAGTAAGTGAAAATGTTGTATGTGTGATGGAGCAGTAAGTGACGGTGCTGTGTGTGTGTTGGAGGTAAGATGGTGCTGTGTGTGTGATGGAGCAGTAAGTGACTGTGCTGTGTGTGTTGGAACAGAAAGTGAAAATGTTGTGTGTGTGATGGAGCAGGTGACGGTGCTGTGTGACTTGGAGCAGTAAGTGACTGCGCTGTTTGTGTTGAGCAGTAAGTGACGGTGCTGTGTGACTTGGAGCAGTAAGTGACTGCGCTGTTGTGTTGAGCAGTAGTGACGGTGCTGTGTGACTTGGAGCAGTAAGTGACTGCGCTGTTTGTGTTGGAGCAGTAAGTGACGGTGCTGTGTGTGTTAGAGCAGTAAGACGGTGTTGTGTGTGTTGGACAGTAAGTAACGGTGCTGTGTGTGTTGAAGCAGTAAGTAACGGTGCTGTGTGTGTTGGAGCAGTAAGTAACGGTGCTGTGTGTTTAGAGCAGTAAGTGACGGTGCTGTGTGTGTTGGAACAGTAAATGACGGTGCTGTGAGTGTTGGAGCAGTATGACTGTGCTGTGTGTGTTGGAGCAGGTAACGGTGCTGTGTGTGTTGAGCAGTTAGTGACGGTGCTGTGTAAGTTGAGCAGGCAACGGTGCTGTGTATGTTGAGCAGTAATTAACGGTGCCGTGTATTATGGAGCAGTAAGTGACGGTGCTGTGTGTGATGGAGCAGTAAGTGACTGTGTTGTGTGTTGGAGCAGGTGACTGTGCTGTGTGTGTTGAGCAGTAGGTGACTGTGCTGTGTGTGTTTGATCAGTCAGCAACGATGCTGTGTGTGTTTGATCAGTAAATAGCGGTAATGTGTGTGTTGGAGCAATAAATAAAGGTGCTGTGTATGTTGGAGCAGTAAGTGACTGTGCTGTGTGTGTTGGAGCAGTAAGTGATGGAGTTCTGTGTGTTGGAGCAGTAAGTGACGGTGCTGTGTGTGTTGGAGCAGTAAGGATGGAGCTGTGTGTGTGGGAGTGGTAAGGATGGTGCGGTGTGTGTTTGAGCATTAAGTAACGGTGCTCTGTGTGTTGGAGCAGTAAGTAACGGTGCTGTGTATGTTGGAGCAGCAAGTAACGGTGCTGTGTGTGATGGAGCAGGGAACCGGGCTGTGTGTGTTGGAGCAGTAAGTGATGGAGTTCTGTGTGTTGAGCATTATGACGGTGCCGTGTGTGTTGGCAGTAAGTGACTGCGCTGTTTGTGTTGGAGCAGGCGGCGGTGCTGTGCGTGTGATGGAGCAGTAAGTGACTGTGCTGTGTGTGTTGGAGCAGTAAGTGTGACGGTGCTGTGTGTGTTGGAGCGGTAATGTGACTGTGCTGTGTGTGTTGGAGCAGGTAACGGGCTGTGTGTGTTGGAGCAGTAAGTGATGGAGTTCTGTGTGTTGGAGCATTAAGTGACGGTGCCGTGTGTGTTGGAGCAGTATGACTGCGCTGTTTGTGTTGAGCAGTAAGTGACGGTGCTGTGTGTGTTGGAGCAGTAGGTGACTGTGCTGTGTGTGTTGGATCAGTCAGCAACGGTGCTTGTGTGTGTTTGATCAGTAAATAGCGGTAATGTGTGTGTTGGAGCAATAAATAAAGGTGCTGTGTATGTTGGAGCAGTAAGTGACTGTGCTGTGTGTGTTGGAGCAGTAAGTGATGGAGTTCTTCGGAGCATTAAGTGACGGTGCTGTGTGTGTTGAGCAGTAAGTAACGGTGCTGTGTATGTTGAGCAGTAAGTGATGTGCTGTTTGTGTTGAGCAGTAAGTGACGGTGTTGTGTGTGTTGGAGCAGTAAATGACGGTGCTGTGTGTGTTGGAGCAGTAAGTGATGGAGCTGTGTGTGTTGAGCAGTAAGTGATGGTGCGGTGTGTGTTTGAGCATTAAGTAACGGTGCTCGTGTGTTGGAGCAGTAAGTAACGGTGCTGTGTATGTTGGAGCAGCAAGTAACGGTGCTGTGTGTGATGGAGCAGTAAGGACGGTGCTGTGTTTGTTGGAGCAGTAAGGGCTTGTGCTGTGTGTGTTGGAGCAGTAAGTGACGTGTGTTGTGTGTGTTGAGCAGTAAATGACGGTGCTGTGCGTGTGATGGAGCAGTAAGTGATGGTGCTGTGTGTGTTGGAGCAGTAAGTGACGGTGCTGTGTGTGTTGGAGCAGTAAGTGACGGTGCTGTGTGTGTTGGAGCAGTAAGTGGCGGTGCTGTGCGTGTGATGGAGCAGTAAGTGATGGTGCTGTGTGTGTTGGAGCAGTAAGTGACGGTGCTGTGAGTGTTGGAGCAGCAAGCAACGGTGCTGTATGTGTTGGAGCAATAAGCGGTGGTGCGCGTGTGATGGAGCAGCAAGGACTGTGCTGTGTGTTTGGAGCAGTAAGTGTGACGGTGCTCTGTGTGTTGGAGCAATGTGACTGTGTTGTGTGTGTTTGAGCAGGCAACGGTGCTGTGTGTGTTAGAGCAGTAAGTGACGGTGCTGTGTGTGTGATGGTGGAGCAAGTGATGGTGCTGTGTGTATGTTGGAGCAGTAAGTGACGGTGCTGTGTGTGTTGAGCAGTAAGTAACGGTTCTCTGTGTGTTGGAGAATAAGTAACGGTGCTGTGTATGTTGGACAGTGCAAGTAACGGTGCTATGTGTGTTGGAGCAGTAAGTAGCGGTTCTCTGTGTGTTGAGCAGTAAGTAACGGTGCTGTGTATGTTGCAGCAGTAAGTAACGGTGCTGTGTGTGTTGAGCAATAACAGAAAGGTGCTGTGTATGTTGACAGCAAGTAACGTGTTGTGTATGTTGGAGCAGTATAACGGTGCTGTGTGTTGAGCAGGTGATGGAGCCCTGTGTGTTGGACATTATGACGGTGCTGTGTGTGTTGGTAGCAAGTGACGGTGCTGTGTGTGTTGGAGCAGTAAGTAGCGGTGCTGTGTGTTGGAGCAGGTGACGGTGTTGTGTGTGTGTTGCAGCAGTAAATAACGGTGCTGTGCGTGTGATGGAGCAGTAAGTGATGGTGCTGTGTGTGTTGGACAGTAAGTGACGGTGCTGTGTGTGTTGGAACAGTAAGTGATGGTGCTGTGTGTATGTTGGACAGTAAGTAACGGTGCTGTGTGTGTTGGAGCAGCAAATAAGGGTGCTGTGTGTGTTGGAGCAGTAAGTAACGGTTCTGTGTGTTGGAGCAGTAAGTAACGGTGCTGTGTATGTTGGAGCAGTAAGTGACCTGCAGGTTTGTGTTGGAGCAGTAAGTGACTGTGCTGTTTGTGTTGGAGCAGTAAGTGAGCGCTGTGTGTGTGTTGGAGCAGTAAGTGATGGTGCTATGTGTCTTGGAGCAGTAAGTGATGGTGCTGTGTGTGTTGGAGCAGTAAGTGATGGAGCTGTGTGTGTTGAGCATTATGACGGTGCTGTGTGTGTTGAGCAGTAAATGACGGTGCTGTGCGTGTGATGGAGCAGTAAGTGACGGTGCTGTGTTTGTTGAGCAGGTGGCGGTGCTGTGTGTTGGAGCAGGTGATGGTGCGTGTGTGTTTGACATTACAACGGTGCTGTGTGTTGAGCAGTAAGTAACGGTGCTCTGTATGTTGGAGCAGCAAGTAACGGTGCTCTGTGTTGGAGCAGTAAGTAACGGTGCTGTGTATGTTGAGCAGTAAGTGACGTGCGTTTGTTTTGGAGTGAAGTGACGGTGCTGTGTGTGTTGAGCAGTAAGTGACTGTGCTGTTTGTTTTGGAGCAGTAAGTGACGGTGTTGTGTGTGTTGGAGCAGGAAGTGACGGTGCTGTGTGTATTGAGCAGTAAGTGACGGAGCTGTGTGTTGGAGCAGTAAGTGATGGTGCGGTGTGTGTTTGACATTATAACGGTGCTCTGTGTGTTGAGCAGTAAGTAACGGTGTTGTATGTTGAGCAGCAAGTAACGGTGCTGTGTGTGATGGAGCAGTAAGTGACGGTGATGTGTTTGTTGAGCAGGGGCCTGTGCTGTGTGTGTGGAGCAGTAAGCACGGTGTTGTGTGTGTTGGAGCAGTAAATGACGGTGCTGTGCGTGTGATGGAGCAGGTGATGGTGCTGTGTGTGTTGGAGCAGTAAAGATCAGGTTGTGTGTGTTGGAGCAGTAAGTGACGGTGCTGTGTGTGTTGGAGCAGTAAGTGGCGGTGCTGTGCGTGTGATGGAGCAGTAAGTGATGGTGCTGTGTGTGTTGACAGTAAGTGACGGTGCTGTGAGTGTTGGGTGCAAGAAACGGTGCTGTATGTGTTGAGCAGTAAGGGTGCCTGTGTGTGATGGATAAATAAGTGACTGTGCTGTGTGTGTTGGAGCAGTAGTGACGGTGCTGTGCGTGTTGGAGCAGTATGACTGTGCTGTGTGGTTTGAGCAGTGAAGCAACGGTGGCTGTGTGTGTTAGAGCAGTAAGTGACGGTGCTGTGTGTGTGATGGAGCAGGTGATGGTGCTGCGTGTATGTTGGAGCAGTATGACGTGCTGCGTGTGTGTTGGTAGCAGTAACGGTTCTCTGTGTGTTGAGCAGTAAATAACGGTGCTGTGTGTGTTAGCAGTATAACGGTGCTGTGTGTGTTGGAGCAGTAAGTGACGGTGCTGTGTGTATGTTGGTGCAGCAAGTAACGGTGCTGTGTGTGTTGGAGCAGTAGTAACGGTGCTGTGTGTGTTGGAGCAGTAAGTGAGGTGCTCTGTGTGTTGCAGCAGTAAGTGACTGTGCTGTGTGTGTTGGAGCAGTAAGTAACGGTGCTGTGTGTGTTTGACAGTATAACGGTGCTGTGTGTGTTGGAGCAGTAAGTAAAGGTGCTGTGTATGTTGGAGCAGTAGGTAACGGTGCTGTGTGTGTTGGAGCAAGTAACGGTGCTGTGTATGTTGGAGCAGCAAGTAACGTGCTGTTTGTGTTGGAGCAGTATGTGACTGTGCTGTTTGTGTTGAGCAGTAAGTGACGGTGCTGTGTGTGTTGGAGCGGTAAGTGACAGTGCTGTGTGTGTTGAGCAGGTAACGGTGCTGTGTGTGTTTGAGCAGTAAGTGTTGCGCTGTGTGTATGTTGGAGCAGTAGGTAACGGTGCTGTGTGTGTTGGAGCAGTAAGCAACGGTGCTGTGTATGTTGAGCAGCAAGTAACGGTGCTGTTTGAGTTGGAGCAGTAAGGGGTGCTGTGCGTGATGGAGCAGTAAGTGACTGTGCTGTGTGTGTTGGAGCAGTAAGTGTGACGGTGCTGTGTGTGTTGGAGCAGTAAGTGACTGTGCGCTGTGTGTGTTGAGCAGGTAACGGTTCTGTGTGTGTTGAGCAGTAAGTAACGGTGCTGTGTGTGTTGTGTAGCAGTAAGTGGCGGTGCTGTGCGTGTGATGGAGCAGTAAGTGATGTTGCTGTGTGTGTTGGAGCAGTAAGAGACGGTGCTGTGTGTGTTGGAGCAGTAAGTAACTGTGCTGTGTGTGATGGAGCAGTAAGCGGCGGTGCTGTGCGTGTGATGGAGCAGTAAGTGACTGTGCTGTGTGTGTTGGAGCAGTAAGGTGATGGTGCTGTGTGTGTGGCAGTAAGTGACTGTGCTGTGTGTTGGAGCAGTAAGTAACCGGTGCTGTGTGTGTTAGAGCAGTAAGTGACGGTGCTGTGTGTGAGATGGAGCAGTAAGTGATGGTGCTGTGTGTATGATGGAGCAGTAAGTGACGGTGCTGTGTGTGTTGAGCAGTAAGTAACGGTCTCTGTGTGTTGGAGCAGTAAGTAACGGTGCTGTGTGGTTAGGGCAGTAAGTGACGGTGCTGTGTGTGTGATGGAGCAGTATGATGGTGCTGTGTGTATGTTGGAGCAGTATGACGGTGCTGTGTGTGTTGGACAGTAAGTAACGGTTCTGTGTGTGTGTTGGAGCAGTAAGTAACGGTGCTGTGTATGTTGGAGCATTATGTAACGGTGCTGTGTGTGTTGGGCAGTAAGTGACGGTGCTGTGTGTATGTTGGTGCAGCAAGTAACGGTGCTGTGTGTGTTGGAGCTGTAAGTAACGGTGCTGTGTGTGTTGGAGCAGTAAGTGGCGGTGCTGTGCGTGCGATGGAGCAGTAAGTGACTGTGCTGTGTTTGTTGGATCAGTAGTGACGGTGCTGTGTGTTGCAGCAGTAAGTGACTGTGCTGTGTGTGTTGGAGCAGTAAGTAACGGTGCTGTGTGTTTGAGCAGTAAGTAACGGTGCTGTGTGTGTTGGAGCAGTAAGTAAAGGTGCTGTGTATGTTAGAGCAGTAGGAAACGGTGCTGTGTGTGTTGGAACAGTAAGTGATGGTGCTGTGTGTATGTTGGACAGCAAGTAACGGTGCTGTGTGTGTTGGAGCAGCAGTAACGGTGCTGTGTGTGTTAGACGTAAGTAACGGTGCTGTGTATGTTGGAGCAGCAAGTAACGGTGCTGTGTGTTGGAGCAGTAAGTAGCGGTGCTGTGTATGTTGGACAGTAAGTGACTCTGCTGTTTGTGTTGGGCAGTATGTGACTGTGCTGTTGCGTTGGAGCAGTAAGTGACGGTGCTGTGTGTGTTGGAGCAGTAAGTGATGGTGCTTTGTGTGTTGGGGCAGTGAGTGATTGAGCTGTGTGTGTTGGAGCAATAATTGACGGTGCTGTGTGTGTTGGAGCAGTAAGTGACGGTGCTGTGTGTGTTGGACAGTAAGTGATAGTGCTGTCTTTGTTGGAGCATTAAGTGAGTGCTGTGTGTGTTGGGCAGTAAATGAGAGTGCTGTGTGTGTGTTGAGCAGTAAGTGATGGTGCTGTGTGTGTTGAACAGTAAGTGATGGTGCTGTGTGTGTGTGTTGGAGCAGTAAATGGCGGTGCTGTGTGTGTGTGTTGGAGCAGTAAGTGACGTTGTGTGTGTTGGACAGTAAGTGATGGTGTTGTGTGTGTTGGAGCAGTAAGTGATGGTGTTGTCTGTGTTGGAGCAGTAAGTGATGGCGCTGTTTGTGTTGGAGCAGTAAGTGATGGTGCTTTGTGTGTTGGAGCAGTAAGTAACGGTGTTGTGTGTGTTGGAGCAATAAGTGACGGTGCTGTGTGTGTGTGTTGGAGTAGTAAGTGGCGGTGCTGTGTGTGTTGGAGCAGTAAGTGACGGCGCTGTGTGCGTTGCAGCAGTAAGTGACGGTGCTGTGTGTGTTGGAGCAGTAAGTGACGGTGCTGTGTATGTTGCAGGAGGTCGCTGCCGTTCCTTGCGCCAGGGCTGCCCTGGGTGCCGGCCGTCGCCATCATCATCAACGTTTACCTCATCTTCAAGCTCTCCATCCTCACCCTTATTCGCTTCGTTTTCTGGATGACAATTGGTGAGTGAAGTTGACGAAGCCTCCTTCTCTATCTCATGTTACACCAAGGTGTTAGGTACTTCTCAATTTCCACACCCATGTTTGTTTGCACGTAACATAAATACTCACCGTTTCTTTACCTGATAATTCAGTTTCTCGTGGTATCCCTTCCCTGCTTTCTTCTTGTAATACCGTGAGATTGGATTGAGAGACTCCAATGTTGATTCCCCCCAAGCGTACTTAGTCTAATATTATATTTCGATTTTGTCTGTTGTTATATTCATTTGTTTTTTCTGTCTCGTAGCTGTATGACTCCGGATGTTTTCGCATTTTCTTGTTAAACTTTTGTTACATTACGTGTGGTTCTTGCTGTATTAAAATCCGTCCTTCGTGTGTCTAGTGTTTCCAGTGAGTTCCTGGTGATGGTTAGTGTATCATCTGTGCAGGGCTGCTTTTGTAAATGGAATCTTCGGTTTGCATTTTTTTTTTTTATTTGTAAAACTGTGCGTCAGGTTTTAAAAGACGCTTTTGTAAGTATTACTTTAATATAACGGTTGCTTCTGCAACCTAACGTTATGTTTGTGCGGGTAATTGATATATTCAAATTGTTGCATTGTTTAATTTCCCTTTAAATGTTTATTGCCATGTACTGTCTTTGTTTAATTGGGGCTATGTGAGTAAATTGGCTTTTTTATATTAATAAAAGTTTTCTGCTCGTTTAGCCCAACCCCCCGTTTTTAAGGTTAGTTTGTATGTTGTCTTCCAGGTTCGGACATAACGCCATATTATATTAATTAATCCAACCAAGTCTTAAATTTCTTCTGGCATGTCAGGTATTTCCTCTTGTTATATATTTTAACTTCTGTGATGATCAATAAATTTTATATAAATAAAATTTATTTTCAGATAACATCTTCATGGATAAAAATGGGGCTGCGCAATCTTTACCCTCTACAAATTTATAATGACTCGTATGTACTGTACATATTCTTATTTGCATCTCATCTCTAACGCGAAAATGTTAAAAAAATACATATTAATATAAGTCTATGGTTACTAAGGATGGCAGTGATTCTGCCTCCTTCCTTCTGCAAGCGGCATTTATTGATAGCTATGCAGAATTTAAGAGACGTTCAATGTAGATGACTCGGTAAATAAGCTGCTAGTTACGAGTCTGTAGTGTTCCGCGTTTAGTTCACCTTTACTGCAACATATACTCCGATGGTTTTCCAATTATTAGTTATGCAATTCTCTATTATTCCTCTTGATAATCTGAAATTTTCTGGTTATCTTCATTTGTGCGTGTTTTTTCACTTGACACGCAAAAGTCAAGTATACCTGTATATTTCCTATTATTATGAAATATCCTTAATGTACAATACATTGCCTGTAAGACCACTATTGCCTTTCCTGTTCCCTTTATTCCTACACCCTTAGCCATATCCCTTTAGCATCCATGTTTTACTCTTATTAAACTGTCAAATACCTCACCATAAAAGTGCCTCATTTCATTGTCCGATATATCGTAAGGCATAACAATTTTATCGGAGGCTTGAAGCTAATTCGAACTTGTTATTGTAACTAACACTCTCAAATAGGAATTTCTAAGATCCACAGGACAGTCCTTCTCGCATAGCCTGACAATAAAACATATTTGTAATCCTTAATATATATTATTTTAATATATAACTTACCAAACCTTCCCAAACACATTTTAAGTTTCATGTTTATAAAAAAATTAATGTTCGAACATAGATTGATCTGACTTATCCTTCTCTTCCCCTCCCTTGGTCACTCAGAAATTCTATTATTTTTTAACTACTTGCTGGTTCTTAATAGTTTAGATGGACTCTACAAAAATAGGTGCAAAAATAAACATGGAGTGTAGGGTAAAAGTTACTTTGTCGATAAGAGATATAAGAGATAATGATAGTGGTCAGTGTTTCAACAGTGCATAAATGGAAAACATAAGAGCAGAAAGAAAGGTGATACTGTCGAGAGTTGTTGGTTTAATGCAAAAAGCTTTGATTAATTACACTATTTAAGGTCAATACAATTTCAATTTTATTTACTCTTCCGAAGCTTAAATTACAAATACAATTATAATTACTTGATTCACAATACTCTCAAATTACAATTACAATTTTAAATACATAGTTATAATTACATGTAACAATTACAATTACAAGCTTTACCCATGTTCGAATATCATATTTAGGTTTGAGGTAATAAGCATACACATTTTATGCCACATCACACTTTCCATAGTGACAAACTCGTTATTACTGTACATTCACTGTCTCTGTCGCGTACGAGTATTGGACGTGATTAACTCGAGCGTGTTTCAAGTAAATATGGACGCTTTATTTGCACCTATTTTACTTGTGTCAGTAATTCAGTAGTCCTCCATAACGCCCCAGTTTCATGATGTAGTTGTAATTTTAATAAACAAAAACGGCGAATTACAATTACAATTAGTTTGTATTTGAAAGTAAAATTAAAAAAAACATTTACAGTTACTCAAAATAGTGTAATTAATCACAATCACCTTCAATTGAAATTACTAATTGATCCAAATCTGGATTAAGTTTTAGCAGAACCACGACCACCAGTATTATGGCAGAACACTGTAACTGTTGTTTTCCTACAACATGGCCACTGATGTTAAGTTAGAACATGGCCACTGATGTTATTTTAGAACATGATCACTAATGCTGATACACTAGGGCCACTGATGTTATGTTAGAACATGGTCACTGATGCTGTTACAACGTGGCCACTGATGTTATGTTAGAACATGGCCAGTGATGTTATGCTACAAGATGGCCATTGATGTATAGATCATGGCCACTATTGTTATGATAGAACATGGCCATGATGTATAGATCATGGCCACTATTGTTATGATAGAACATGGCCACTGATGCTATGTTAGAACATGGCCACTGATGTTAAATTAGATCATGGCCACTTATGTTATGTTAGAACATGGCCACTTATGTTATGTTAGAACATGTTTACTGATGCTGTTACAACATGGCGACTGATGTTATGTTAGAACGTTGCCACTGGTGTTATGTTACAGCATGTCCACTGAAGTTATGTTACAACATGTCAACTGGTATTATGTTAGAACGTGGCCACTGTTGTTATGTTACAACATCGCCACTGATGTTATGTTACAACATGGCCACTGATGTTTTGCTAGAACATGGTCACTAGTGTTATGTAACAACATGGCCACTGATGTCATGTTTGAATATGGCCACTGTTGTTATGTTACAACGTGGCCACTGATGTCATGTTAGAACATGGCCACTTGCGTTATGTAACAACATGGCCACTGATGTCATGTTCCAACATGGCCACTGTTGTTATGTTACAACATGGCCACTAATGTTATGGTACAATATTACCGCTGATGTTATGTTAGAACATGGCCAAGGATGTTTTCTAGAACATGGACACGGATGTTATGTTAGAACATGGCTACTGATGTCATGCTAGAACATGGCCACGGATGTTATATTAGAAAAATTACCACTGATGTTATGTTAAAACATGGCCACTGATGTTATGTTAGAACATGGCCACTGATGTTATGTTAGAACATGGCCACTTATAGTATGTTAGAACATGGCCACGGATATTATGATAGAACACGGCCACTGATGATGTGTTAGAATATGTACGGTACTCATCAGGGACATGCACTGTACTTAAAATGGACGTGTACTGTACTCATCAGGAACCTGTAGTGTATTCATCAGGGACATGTACTCTACTCATCAGGAACCTGTACTGTACTCATCAGGGACATGTACTGTATTTATCGGGATATATACTGTACTCATCAGGTACATGTACTGTACTTAAAAGGGACATGTACTGTATTTATCGGGATATATACTGTACTCATCAGGAACCTGTACTGTGCTCATCAGGGACATGTACTGTATTTATCGGAACTTGTACTGTACTCATCAGGGGCATGTACTGTCTTAAAAGGGACGTGCAGTGTACACCATCAGAGACATGTACTGTACTCATCAGACATGTACTATACACATCAGAGACATGTACTCTACTCATCAGGGACATATACTGTACTCATCAAACATATGTACAGTACTGTACTTATCAGGGACATGTACTGTACTCATCAGAGACATGTACTCTACTCTTCAGAGACAGGTACTGTACTCTTCAGAGATATGTACTGTACTCATCAGGGACATGTACTCTACTTATCAGGGACATGTACTGTACTCATCATGGACATGTGCTCTACTCTTCAGAGACATGAACTGGACTCTTCAGAGACATGTACTGTACTCGTCAGAGACATGTACTGTACGCACCAGGGACATGTACTGTACTCATCAGGGACATGTACTGTACTCGTCAGGGACATGTACTGTACTCAAAAGGGACATGTACTGTACGCATCAGGGACGTGTACTGAACTCATCAGACTGTACTCATAAAGGACATGTACTGTGCTCATCAGGGACATGTACTGTACTCGTCAAGTACATGTACTTTTCTCATCAGAAATGGACTGTACTCGTCAAGGACGTGTACTCTACTCATCAGACATTTACTGTAGTCGTCGGACACATACTGTACTCATCAAGAGCATGTACTGTACTCATTAGGGACATTTAAAGCAGTTATCATCATTTAATGTATTCATTAGGGACATGTACTGTACTCATCAGATATACTGTACAGTGTATACTGAACTCATCATGGATATGTGCTGTACTAATCAGGGACATTTACTATACTCATCATGGACATTTACTTTACTCATAAAGGACAAGTACTGTACTCATCAGGGATATGTACTGTACTCATTAGAGATATGTACTGTACTTATCACAGACATGTACTGTTCTCATCATGGACATTTACTTTACTCATTAGGGACAAGTACTGTACTCATCAGGAATATGTACTGTACTCATTAGAGATATGTACTGTACTTATCACAGACATGTACTGTACTCATCATGGACATTTACTTTACTCATTAGGGACAAGTACTGTACTCATCAGGAATATGTACTGTACTCATCAGGAACCTGCACTGTACTCATCACGGACATGTGCTGTATTTATTGGGATATATACTGTACTCATCAGGTACATGTAAACTTAAAAGGGACGTGTACTGTACTCATCAGGAACATGTACTGTACTCATCAGGGACATGCACTGCATTTATCGGAACTTGTACTGTACTCATCAGGGGCATGTACTGTCTTAAAAGGGACGTGTAGTGTACACCATCAGAGACATGTACTGTACTCATCAGACATGTACTATACACATCAGAGACATGTACTCTACTCATCAGGGACATATACTGTACTCATCAAACATATGTACTGTACTTATTAGTGACATGTACTGTACTCATCAGAGATATGTACTCTACTCTTCAGAGACATGTACTGTACTCTTCAGAGATATGTACTGTACTCATCAGGGACATGTACTGTACTTATCAGGGACATGTACTGTACTCATCAAGGATATGTGCTCTACTCTTCAGAGACATGTACTCTACTCTTCAGAGACATGTAATGCACTCATCAGGGACATGTACTGTAATCATCAGATATATGTATTGAACTCATCATGGACATGTACTCTACTCATCAGAGACATGTGCTCTACTCTTCAGAGACATGAACTGTACTCTTCAGAGACATGTACTGTACTAATCAGAGACATGCACTGTACGCACCCTGGACATGTACTGTACTCATCAGGGACATGTACTGTACTCGTCAGGGACATGTACTGTACTCATAAGGGACCTATACTGCACTCATCAGGAACATGTACTGTACTCATCAAACATGTACTGTACTTAAGAGGGACATGTACTGCAATCATCAGGGACATGTACTGTACGCATTAGGGAAGTGTACTGAACTCATCAGACGGTATTCATAAAGGACATGTACTGTGCTCATCAGGGACATGTGCTGTACTCGTCAGACATGTACTGAACTCATCAGAGAAATGTACTGTAATCATCAGGGACCTATACTGTACTCATCCAGTACATGTACTGTTCTCATATGAAATGGACTGTACTCGTCAAGGACGTGTACTGTACTCATCAGACATTTACTGTAGTCGTCAGACACATACTGTACTCATCAAGAGCATGTACTGTACTCATTAGGGACATTTAAAGTAGTTATCATCATTTAATGTATTCATTAGGGACATGTACTGTACTCATCAGATATTCAGATATACTGTACAGTGTATACTGTACTCATCATGGATATGTACTGTACTAATCAGGGACATTTACTTTACTCATTAGGGACAAGTACTGTACTCATCAGGGATATGTAATGTACTCATTAGAGATATGTACTGTACTTATCACAGACATGTACTGTACTCATCATGGACATTTACTTTGCTCATTAGGGACAAGTACTGTACTCATCAGGGACATGTACTGTACTCATTAGAGATATGTACTGTACTTATCACAGACATGTACTGTACTCATCATGGACATTTACTTTGCTCATTAGGGACAAGTACTGTACTCATCACGGACATGTACTGTACTCATTAGAGATATGTACTGTACTTATCACAGACATGTACTGTACTCATCATGGACATTTACTTTACTCATTAGGGACAAGTACTGTACTCATCAGGGATATGTACTGTACTCATAAGAGATATGTACTGTACTTATCACAGACATGTACTGTACTCATCATGGACATTTACTTTACTCATTAGGGACATGTACTGTACTCATCAGGGATATGTACTGTACTCATTAGAGACATGTACTGTACTTATTACAGATATGTACTGTACTCATCATGGACATGTACTGTACTCGTCAGACATGTATTCTACCCATCAGAGACATGTACTCTACTCATCAGGGACATGTACTCTACTCATTAGAGATATGTACTGTACTCATCAAAGATATGCAATGTTCACATCAGGGACATGTACTGTACTCATCAGACATGTCCTGCACTCATGAGAGACATGTACTGTACTCATCAGAGATATGCACTGTTCACATCAGGGACATGTACTGTACTCATCAGAGAAATGTACTGTACTCTTCAGAGATATGTACTGTACTCATCAGGGACATGTACTGTACTCATCAGAGATATGCACTGTTCACATCAGGGACATGTACTGTACTCATCATAGAAATGTACTGTACTCTTCAGAGATATGTACTGTACTCATCAGAAACATGTACTGTTTCATCAGGGACATGTACTGTACTCATCAGGGACATGTACTGTTGTCATCAGGGACATTTACTGTACTCATCAAGGACATGTACTGCATTCATCAGGGACATGTACTGTACTCATCACACATGTACTGTACTCATCAGACATGTACTGTACTCATCAGAGATATGTACTGTACTCATCAGAGACATGTACTGTTTCATCAGGGACATGTACTGTACTCATCAATGACATGTACTGTACTCATCAGAGATGTACTGTACTCATCAGAGGCATATACTTTACTTGCCAGGACATGTACTGCACTCATCAGGGACATGTATTATATTCATCTGAGGAATGTACTCTACCCATCAGGGAGTTGTACTGTACTCATCATGGACATGTACTGTACTCATCACACATTTACTATGCTCATCAGACACATGTACTGTACTCTTCAGAGACATGTACTGTACTCATCAGACATATGCTGCACTCATCGAGTACATGTACTATATTCATCTAAGACATGTACTGTACTCATTAGGCACATTTAATGTACTCTTCAGAGACATGTATTGTACTTAGCAGACATATACTGTATTCATCAGACATATGCTGTACGCATCGAGTACATGTACTGTGATCATTAGAAATGTACTGTACTCATCAAGGATGTTTACTGTACTCATCAGACATTTACTGTACTCGTCAGACACATACTGTACTGAAAAGGTGCATGTACTGTACTTATTACGGACATTTACAGTAGATATCATCATATATTGTACTCATCAGGGACATGTACTGTACTCAATAGAGACATGTACCGTACTCATCATGAAAGTGTAATGTACTCATCATGCACATGTACTGTACTCATTAGTGATATGTAATACTTTTCAGACAAGTACTGTACTCATCTGGGATACGTACATGTACTCATCAGATATATACTGAACTCATCATGGACATATACTGTACCTATCAGAGACATTTACCGTACTCATCGTGGACATGTACTTTACTCATCAGGGACATGTGCTGTACTCATCAGGGACATGAACTGTACTCATGAGGGACATGTACTCTACTCATCAGGGACATGTACTAGACTCATCAGGGACATGCACTGTACTCATCAGGGACATGTACTGCAATCAATAGGGACATGTTCTGTACGCATCAGGGACATGTACTGTACTCATTAGGGACATGTACTGTAATCTTCAGACATGAACTGTACTCTTCAGAGATGAACTGTACTCATTAGGGACATGTACTGTACTCATCAGGAACATGTACTGTACTCATCAGTGACATGTACTGCAATCGTAAGGGACATGTACTGTACTCATCAGGGACATGTAGTGCAATCATCGGGGACATATACTGTACTCATCAGGGACATATACTGTACTCATCAGGGACATGTACTGCACTCTTCAGGGACATGTACTGTACTCATCAGGGACGTGTACTGCACTCCTCAGGGACATGTACTATACTCATCAAGGACTTGTACTGTACTCATCAGACATATATTGTACTCATCAGACATGTACTGTACTCATGAGACATGTACTGTACTTATCAGACGCGTGTACTGTACTCATCGGTGACCATGTACTGTACTCATCAATGGCGTGTACTGTACTTATCAGGGACATATACTGTACTCATCAGGGACACGTACTCTACTCATCAGGGTCATGTACTCTACTCACCAGGGTCATGTATTGTACTCATCATGACATGTACTCTACTCATCAGTTATATACTGTACTCATCATGGACATGTGCTGTACTCTTTAGGGACATGTACTGTACTCATCGTGGACATGTACTGTGCTCATCAGGGACATGTACTGTCTTCATCAGAGACGTGTACTTTACTCATTAGAGACATGTACTCAACTCATCAGGGACATGTACTGTAATCGGCCCGAGACATGTACTGTACTCATCAGGGACATATACTGTACTCACTAGAGACATGTACTGTACTCATCAGAGACATGTACTGTACTCATCAGGGACATATACAGTACTCACTAGAGACATGTACTGTACTCTCTGGAGACATGTACTGTACTCATCATGGACATATACTGTACTCACTAGAGACATGTACTGTACTCATGAGAGACATATACTGTACTCACTAGAGACATGTACTGTACTCATCAGAGACATGTACTGTACTCATTAGAGACATATACTGTACTCATCAGGGACATGTACTGTATTCTTCAAGGATATGTACTGTACTCATCAGGGAAATATATTGTACTCCTCAGGGACATATATTGTACTCCTCGGGGACATGGAGTATTTATACTTGTTATATTTAATATTTATAGTTAATATACAGCTTTGGTTGTTGCAGTGTTTAAATCGGAATCTTTCAAACGCAGTCTATGATCGTCCATATTACTTCTCATTGTTCATTACTATAAAGATTTCTTATGCTAGGCTATCGTCTGTAAATTATTCATAATTTGTATTCTCATATTCCTATATAAATGCCAATATATGACGTTTTCTAGTGTAAAAAATTAATCTCACTCACATGTCTTTAAAGGTTATATTTAATTTTCATCTACTTTTGTCTGCCAAGAAGTTTTATTTAATTGACCGGTTTACTTACCATCATAAATATAGATAACCATGTGTGTTTTGCCGGCAGGTTTCATCATCTACTTCTACTACGGGATCAAGAAGAGCACGGTGGGGACAGGGGACGATGGTGAGATAGAACTACATGTGACATCAGACCCGTCCACCCAGCCCGGGACAAATACTGTCACCCCTCCCACCGCCCACTCCCTCTCTCCTGCCACCGCACAGCCAGTCACAGTTCCCACTGCAGATTTCTTGGCCTCTCCTACAGGCACCAGCCGTGGAGAACCCACCCCCAACCGCCCTTCAACCAACAATGCTCCTCAACAGCCTGCACCTGCAAACAACAAGATATATATATCAAGCAATCCATACAATCCATTCCGTTAATCTGAGTGTATAATTGTTGTTGTTTTGTGTAAAGGAGTGCAACAGGCACAACGTACAGCCACCA
Source organism: Homarus americanus (assembly GCF_018991925.1). Lineage (NCBI taxonomy): Eukaryota > Metazoa > Arthropoda > Malacostraca > Decapoda > Nephropidae > Homarus > Homarus americanus. The sequence goes on from NW_024726107.1 coordinate 3,676,608, forward strand.
CTGCACCGGCCTCACGCTAGTAACCCCAGCCACCGAGGCTGGAGTGGTCTGCCGGAAAACGTATTTACTATCTGCTCTCACTAAATTTAGTCTTTATGATCTTATTTGACGCATCATACAAGGTTATATCTATAAAGATGATCCTCTAGGGGAGACTGGACGACGCTGAATACTCATACATCTAACCTGTTGTTTTAGACGAAACTCATTACAACTTGCTGGTGTCTTAATTAAAAAAAAAAATACTACCAACCTTTGCACTGTTTGTCCTCTAATCTGGAGGATTGGTATCTCCATCCATTAATAAGAAACATGAGACAATGTGGCATGCCGGTCGAAATCAAAGTGCCCCATCCTTGCTGTTCACTGCTGTGTCCAGAACTACCCGTGTGGGAGATCAAGGCTACACCTTGCCGGCAGACCACAACCCAAGCTTGGGCAGGCCAGCAGCGGCAGGGCAAGGAGCAGTTTCGCTGGCCTCGGGAACCTGCCACTTAGTAATTCTCTGCTGCTAGTATCAGATCTCTGGCCTGAGACCCTCAGTACTCATCCAGAAGAGTTACAAGAGCGAAGAGTCTCATTTCCAGTTGAGCAAAGTTATAAAACTTGTTATAAATAGCAGATGAACCATTGCCTGTCAACCGTCCACGGTGCGTGACGTATATTGTCTGGTTATTTTAAGGTCTATAACAAACTTAGTGATTTAAAACAATCATAAAAGCCTTATTCAGTCTTCGATAAAACTTGCTTAACGGAAGTGGATGTGCACACAATATTACATATCTTGTACGATCAACAAGTCATACCCGACCCGCTAGCCAGGCAGCTGTGGCCGTACGTTCTTGTCACTCCATTGATCTTTTAACATTCATGTTATTGTCTAGTGTGTAAGTTGATATGTGACTTGACAAATGACTTCAAAAATACAGTTTAAAAATACGTAGGTAAGACCTGGCAAGCCTTGTAACCTCGTCGTACAGTAGTTACCGCTAGCGTAGGTTGTAGTGTTGACAGGAAGAGTCTTGGTGTCGTGCGAGAAGCCGCCTGGTGACGCCTTATCACACTGCCCATCTTACTCACCACTGGCAAAAAGTATTACTTTCTGGCAACAGTTAAAGTTGCTTAGAATATACCCCAATCACCTTAAATGTCCTTGTCATTGAAATTCAGGCAGTCTTGTTAACTTTGAACGTTAAGTTTATGATTTTGAGCAAGAACTCGTATAGACTTAGATTTGTATAATGATTATTTAATAAGTTTGTTATGTATAGACGATGTTGCTTTTATCTGAGAGTAGTATTACTTGAGGAAAGCTTACTAACTTCTTTTATGGCTACATAATAGTTTACAAACAGTAGGTGCCGCATACGTAAGGGGGTGAGAGGCAGCTAATGGAAGCTCCACGTCATTCCTAATTGTTGCTCGTGGTTATAGACGTCTAAGTTACAGATAATTAGTATGAATTACATAAAATATTGGGTTTTAATAGGATGCAAGTTACTTCATTTTTGCCTGCCAACAATTTGTTACATACAGATAAAAATAAAAATCGTTTGGAAAAGAGCACTTACAGTAATTTTTTTGCTTTGAAACTCCTGTTACTTACTCCCAATAATTTAGTGCGGCACGTCTTAGCTTTATATCTAACGCGATCTTGAACGAATAGTATCTTAAGTAAACTGAAGTCACCTGTCTGTGTGTGTGTGTGGCAAGGATCCTCAGTGTTCGTGTGGGAAAAATACAATAGTTTCATGAGAATTTTTTACTTCCTGTAATGGTGTCCAATAGAGGACTTTTACATTTAATTTAAATCTTGGAGGCGAGTGTTGAACAGGTGGAGCATAGGAGGATTTTGTTGACCCTGGGCACGTGGAGTACCTGTACATCTAGACTTACTGATAACATAGGAGACACTAGTCTTTGAGAAGAGGACTAGTTGTGTAAGATATCCAAAACTTCCTCTTTCTTGCGAATTAGAAAGTAAGAAAAGGGAGGCGTAGATCTACCCTATAAAGTACTTGGGGCGCGTGAACAGGGAAAGGATAGGCATGCAGATACAGGGAGGGCGAGCCTTGTAGAAGAAAGAGTATAACTTTGTTTACACAAATCTATAATAGCAAGTGTCTATTTGTGTATGGAACACGGATTTCAGCAATGTGTACGAAGATGAATATATAACATAAGAACCAAGGCTGACATTGATTATCATGACGCACTGGTTAACCCGCCACAGTTTATTTGATGCACTTGAAAACATAGTTGTCTGTCAGTGTTCAGCCCGTGTTGGTGATTATCACACCTGGCGAATAGAATGTTTCTTTATCCTGGACCTCTCACCATAGTGATGCACATGGTGACGCACACGGTGACACACATGATGACCCACAAAGTGACCCACATGGTGAAGCACAAGGTGACGTACACGGTGACGCACATGATGACCCACATAGTGACCCACATAGTGACCCGCATGGTGACGCACACGATGACGCACACGAAGACCCACATAGTGATCCACATGGAGACCCACATGGAGACACGCATGGTGACCCACAAGGTGACCCACATAATAACACACATGGTGATTAACAAGATAATCTATATCGCAACCCATATAGTGACCACCACATAGTAACCACAACAGTGACCACCACATAGTGACCACCGCATAGTGACCACCACATAGTAACCACCACAGTGACCACCACATAGTGACCACCGCATAGTGACCACCACATAGGAACCACCAAAGTGACCACCAGATAGTGATCACCACAGTGTCCACCACATAGTAACCACCCCATAGTGAACCACCACATAGTGACCACACCAGTGACCACCACATAGTGACCACTAACGTGACCACCACAGTGACCACCACAGTGACCACTACAGTGACCACCACAAAGTCCACCACAGTGACCACCACACCGCTACATAGAACCACCACAGTGACCACCACAGTGACCACTACATAGTGACCACAACATTGACCACCACATAGTGACCACAGTGACCACCACAGTGACCACCACAGTGACCACCACATAGTGACCACCAAAGTGACCACCACAGAGACCACCACAGTGACCACTACAGTGACCACCACAGTGACCACCACATAGTGACCACCACACAGTGACCACCACACAGTGACCACCACAGTGACCACCACAGTTACCACCACACAGTGACCACCATAGTGACCACCATAGTGACCACCACATAGTGACCACCACATATTGACCACCACAGAATGACCACCACAATGACACAACATAGTGACTACCACATAGTGACCACCACAGTGACCACCACATAGTGACCACCACAATGACATAACATAGTGACCACCTCATAGTGACCACCACCACATAGTGACACCATATTGACACAATATAGTGACCACCATAGTGACCACCACATAGTGACCACCACATAATGACCACCACAGTGACCACCATAGTGACCACCACAGTGACCATAGTGACCACCACAGTGACCACCCCATAGTGACCACCTCATACCGACTACCCCATATTGACCACCACATAGTGTTCACCTGATAGTGACCACCTGATAGTGACCACCACACAATGACCACCTCATAGTGACCACCACAACGACACAACATATTGACCACCACATAGTGACCACCTCATAGTGACCACCTCATAGTGACCACCTCATAGTGACCACCTCCTAATGCCCACCACATAGTGAACACCTCATAGTGACCACCACATAGTGACCACCTCATAGTGAGCACCACTATGACACAACATAGTGACCACCACAATGACACAACATAGTGACCACCACATAGTGACCACCTCATAGTGACCACCACAATGGCACAACATAGTGACCTCCACAATGACACAACATAGTGACCGCCACAACGTGACCTCTTCGGTTCATTTAATAATCTGGTAATTAAATGCTGCTTCAGAAATATTTCTGAGGTTTGTGTTGTTGTGATAGTTTATTCTACACGAGACAATATTGTGACAGTCATGCTGTGCACGAGACAGTGTTGTGACAGACATGCTGTACACGAGACAGTTTTGTGACAGTCATGCTGTACACGAGACAGTGTTGTGACAGACATGCTGTACACGAGACAGTGTTGTGACAGTCATGCTGTACACGAGACAGTGTTGTGACAGTCATGCTGTACACGAGACAGTGTTGTGACAGACATGCTGTACACGAGACAGTGTTGTGACAGACATGCTGTACACGAGACAGTGTTGTGACAGCCATATTGTACTTGTGACTGTTGTGACAGTCATGCTGAACACGTGACAGTGTTGTGACATCCATGTTGTACACGTGACAGTGTTGTGACAGTCAAACTGTACACGAGATAGTGTTGTGGCATCCATGTTGTACACTTGAAAATGTTGTGACAGTCTTGTGGTACACGTGACAGTGATATTATGACAGTCATGGGATACACATGACGGTGTTGTCATGACAATCGTGGTTTACACCTGACATTGATGTTATGACAGTCATGGGATACACAGGGCCAATGATAGTGATGGCGTACACGTGACAGTGACAGTCATAGAGTTCGCGTGATAGTGACAGTCATGGCGTACATGTGACAGTGACAGTCATGGCGTACATGTGACAATGAGTTATGGAGTGCACATGACAGTGACAGTCATGGAGTACACGTGAGAGTAACAGTCAAGGAGAACACGTGTCAGTGACAGTCATGGCGTATACGTGACAGTGAGTTATGGGGTACACATGACAGTAACAGTCATGGAGTACACGTGACAGTGACAGTCATGAGATTTATAAGGCACTGACAGCCACATGACAAAAATGTGACGGTCTCTGTAAAATGAGTTTGGCTAAACAAGCCCTGGCCAGGACACTAGTAAGACTATCCAGCCCAGGCAGAAACCTTACTGGACATGTAGGTCTTATGAGCGTGAATCTTGTATCTGTAAATAGTAAGACGAAACTCTGGTGACGTGGGAGTAAGAACCTCTTAATATGATCTCGTGTAGGCATCCCTTACCCTTTAACCAACACCAGATTTTCAATGATTCCATTCCTGAACAATGAATAGGAATGATATATTATGTCTAGCTTGCTTTCACAGCTCTACTTCTGTTGTAATGTCAAACGTCTTAAAATGGCAGTGTTGGTGGTAATGTATTTGTCTGAGTACAAGAAGATGTGTACTGGAGTTGTGGAGTTAGCTACAGTAACCAAGATCCATCCTACCTACACACAGTATCCTACCACAACACAATACACACGTCATAACATTAATCTTTACAAATTGTGTATTTTAATATATAATTCTGTTTAAATGTCCTTCCCCTTTAAGAAAAGTATTTCTCCTGATGCAACTCCGGATTTGTGTTCTAGGGCGTAGAGGTCAGAGTATCACCACAGGCGGTAGCTGTTTCCCAGCAAGGAATGCCATGATATAATACTAGGCCCTATATTCAAAGAAAATTAATATAAAATTTAACATAAAAGCCTAAAACTAATGATCTGCTTAAATACACACACACACACACACACACACACACACACACCCACACTACCTCAACTACTTTGCTGTCACTCGGGATCGAGTATGACGATCATTCGGCTATGATATAATGATATGAGTTATTAGGGATGTCACCTTGGTTGGTGAGCTTTGAGGTGACTAAAGAGGCCGATACGGGACCCGCAGGGTCGTCCACATTCGTTGCACATCTGGAGGGCTGCATCTAGTGCAGGAGGGGCGGTGGCAGCGTCTTTCCGGCATTGGCGCTTGTCTGCCTCGGTTTGCAGTCGGGCTAACTCGAAAGTATTGACACCTTCTCGTGTGGTGCTCCTCCAAGCGTTACGATGTGGAGTAATCGACTCCCAGGTGTGGGGGTTGATTTGACACTTTTTTCAAGTTTGTCCAAAGACTATCCTTATACCTATTCACTTGCCTGCCGGCCTTACTTTTACTATTCGTTAGGTGACTGTAAAGTAGCTGCTTTGGCAGCCTACTGTCGTCCATTCGGGTAACATAGCCAGTCCACCGTAGCTCTTTATGGATAATGGCAGCCTCGATGCTCCTACAGTTGGTGTCGGCAAGAATACTGGCATTTGTTCTCTTGTCTTCCCAGCAAATCGGAGGATGGAACGTAGACTACGTTGGTGAAATATTTCAAGTGCCTTGAGACGCCTCCTGTAAGTGACCAATGCCTCACTGCTATATAGCAAGGTAGGGAGAACCACTGCTCAATATATATGCAGCTTTGTAGAAAATTTCAGCTCCCTACAGCTGAAGACACGGTTTCGGAGTCCGCCAAAGGCTTGAGATGCACATCTGATCCGGTGCTGAATCTCTTCATCGATGTCTGCGGTGGTGGACAGGTGGGAGCCGAGATACCGAATGTGGGTAACATTAGAGAGGGTAGTACCGTTAAGCTGGATGTATGGTGGAGGTGTGTCTGAACCAGGGGCAGGTTGAAAGATAATTTGAGTCTTACGTACATTCATCTCAAGGCCGAAATGAGCCTAAGCATCTGCTTAGGTGTTTAGGATCTCCTGTAGGTCGTGTTCAGTGTGAGCAACAAGGGTGAGGTCGTCTGCATACTGAAGTTCAGTAATGGAAGCTGCCGACACATTTGTTCTTGCCTGGAGTCGTCTTATGTTGAAAAGACCCCTTTCACCCGGTACTCGATGTCCATCCCGCCGGCTAAATTGCCACTGGCACGAGTAAGCACGAGTAAGGAAGGCAGCCAATAAAATGGAAAAGAGAGTTGGTGCCAGTACACACCCTTGTTTAACCCCTGGTGGATGGGGAAGAACTCAGACTGGGTGCCGTTGTGGAGGACACGGCCGTTCATGCCATCGTGGAGTTGCCTCACAATGGCGATGAACTTTGGTAAGCAGCCAAAACGGCTGATGGTCCACCAGAGGGCTTTCCTGTTGACCGAGTCGAAGGCCTTGGTTAGGGCGATGAAAGACTTGTACAGGTCACGACACTGTTCTCTTCACTTTTCCTGTATTTCGCGGGCAGCAAAGAATCATGTCAGTGGTGCCATGTGATGGTCTAACACCACATTGAGATTCTGGGAGGAAGTTTTCCGTCACAGGAAGGAGTCTGTTTAGGAGGACTCGGGCGATAATCTTGCCACCTACGGAGAGCAGCGAGATCCCACGATAGTTGCCACAGTCTGACCGGTCTCCCTTGTTCTTATAAATATTGACAATGGAAGCTTCTTTAAGAGCTTCAGAGATTTCCTCCTTTACCCACATATTCTCCAGGAGAGAGTGGAGACGGTTGGTAAGCAGGGGGCCTCCTGCTTTACACACCTCAGCTGGGATTCCATCAGGCCCCCGAGACTTTGTTATATTTCATCTGTTTGATGGCAGTAACTACCTCATCCAGGGATGGAGAATAGCTGAGGTGGGTCAGCTCTGGATGCTGAGGGGCCTGCTGGATAGTCAGGGCATCCACATCAGTGTTTCGGTTGAGCAATAAATGGTAGTGCTCTTTCAAGCGCTGGAGGAGGGCTTCATCGTCTTTAATTATGAAGTTACCGTCAGATGAGCGGAGGGGGCAGGCCACGAGTGGTGGGCCCATAAAATGATTTAATTGAGTTGAAAAATTCGCGCATCTTGTGCTGATCTGCATGTTTTTTTATTTCACATGTTTATTTTTAAGCCAGTCATTCTTTAGAATGTGAAGTTCCCGCTGGGTTGCCGCTGTCTTCTTGCAGAAGGTATCAGCTTTGGTCCGAGACTGAGGGTTGTTCTGCCAGTCAGTAAAAGCAGCACGTTTATCATCGATGAGTTCTTTGATTGCCGGGTCATTTTCACCAAACCAGTCCTGGTGTGTTCTTTTGGGCCGAGGGTTTGTCTGCAGGTTTTTGTCATAACAGTGTTGAGAATATCCCATTCGCCACTGGGATTCGCGTTGTTCGCTGTTGGGTTGATATAAGACCATGTTGGAGCTGCTCTCTGAAAGCATGTGCTACTTCTGGGTCCTCCAGACGCTTAGTATTAAAACCTCTTCTGGAGGTGTACTGCCTTCGCCGTTTTGGGGCGACGAGAAGTAAGAGCTTGGATCTGACAAGTCGATAATCAGTGTCACAGTGGTCTCAGCCACGCATAGCACGGGTGATGAGGACATCTCGGCGATTTCTTTTTCTGACAATGATGTAGTCAATGAGATACCAGTGTTTGGATCGTAGGTGTTGCCACGAACCCTTGAACTTGTATTGGTGATAGTGAGGCACACTTGCTGAGGAGGAGTAGGCCGTTGGCATTACACTTGCCTATTCCATTTCGCCCTATGGTTCCCTGCTAAATGTTAGCATATCTGCCAACTCTGGCATTGAAGTCGCCAAGGAGCACAACCTTGTCTTCTCAGGGGATAGAGGTTAGCACTCTGTCAAGGTTGGCATAAAAGGACTCCTCAATGTCATCCTCTGCATCCAGTGTTGGAGCGTATGCACTGATGAAAAAGGCATGACGAGAGTGATTCAGTGGGACTCGAAACTTCACGAGGCACTCGTTGATCCCAATAGGCATTTCAGTTAGCCTGTGTAGGATGCGTTGGCAGATGGCAAAGCCAACCAACTCCATAAATGCGGTTTCTCTACACAGCAGGCTTACCCTTCCAGAAAAAGGTGTAGCCAGGCCTCCGTTCCGTGAGTTGGCTTTCATCTGGGAGCTGGGACTCACTAGTGGATGTTATGTCAATGTTATACCTAGCCAGCTCTTTTGCCACAAGGGTGTTTCTTCTTTCTGGACGCTCATTTGTACCAGTATCCAGAAGGGTCCTGACGTTCCATGCTTTGTTTGGATCTGTGATTTTGACTGTGTTTTCGACCTCATAAGGATGATCTTTCTGGGTGCGGTTGCTCTTAGGTTGGGTTTCTAGGCAGGCTATGTTTAGGGCACCTTTTCTAGCCCCCTCCCCAAGTTGGGTGAGCAGAGTGGCTCTTCGAAAGGGCTGCTCAGTCGCACAAACAGGACCGGATTGAACTAATGCCTAGATCCCAGTGCATAAACGACCATATTATCTATGCCACCCATGTGCAGAGTTGTGACTAGAGACTCCCGGCAGTCATATCTGCCTGTCCCCGTCGTCACTCATCCGTCGCCATAGGACTTTGAGGGTATGGGGGTTTTGATGATTGCGAGAGGCACACACACACACATACACACATTAAAAAAAAAAAAAATATATATATATATATATATATATATATATATATATATATATATATATATATATATATATATATATATATATATATATATATATATATATATATATATATATATATAATTTTTTTTTGTGATATTTTTTATTTTTTATTACACTGGAGTAGTATACTAAGATAACATGAAATAGAAAAGATATTTATACCCTCACATGTATCAAAGATGTGTACAAGTACACCAGGAGTGCCCCTGATCTCTGCCTTGCCTGCAACAGGGAGGAGGTATACCTTATTGCAACTCTCAACCAAGTTTCTTCACCCCACATAGTTCTGAGTGGAATAAAGCTGAGAGACAGAACTGTTGCAAACACTTGATGAGACGATGTATGAATAGATAAACAAATGATATTTACTTAGCAATGGTTAAGAAAAATATACTTGCACATTTACATGTATTATTAAATATTTATATAAACAAAAGCTTAGTTATAATTTCGACCAATGTCTAACACGCCATATTTCCTTTCTAAATTTTCGTAATCAACTTGTCTCCACTACACTGTCGATTTACTCTTATCTTGTCTCCACTACACTGTTGATTTACTCTTATCTTGTCTCCACTACACTGTCGATTTACTCTTATCTTGTCTCCACTACACTGTCGATTTACTCTTATCTTGTCTCCACTACACTGTCGATTTACTCTTATCTTGTCTCCACTACACTGTCGATTTACTCTTATCTTGTCTCCACTACACTGTTGATTTACTCTTATCTTGTCTCCACTACACTGTTGATTTACTCTTATCTTGTCTCCACTACACTGTTGATTTACTCTTATCTTGTCTCCACTACACTGTCGATTTACTCCTATCTTGTCTCCACTACACTGTCGATTTACTCTTATCTTGTCTCCACTACACTGTTAATTTACTCTTTATCTTGTCTCCACTACACTGTTGATTTACTCTTATCTTGTCTCCACTACACTGTTGATTTACTCTTATCTTGTCTCCACTACACTGTCGATTTACTCTTATCTTGTCTCCACTACACTGTCGATTTACTCTTATCTTGTCTCCACTACACTGTCGATTTACTCTTATCTTGTCTCCTACACTGTTGATTTACTCTTATCTTGTCTCCACTGATTTACTCTTATCTTGTCTGCTCTTATCTTGTCTCCACTACACTGTTGATTTACTCTTATCTTGTCTCCACTACACTGTTGATTTACTCTTATCTTGTCTCCACTACATCTTGTCTCCACTACACTGTTGATTTACTCTTATCTTGTCTCCACTACACTGTTGATTTACTCTTATCTTGTCTCCACTACACTGTCGATTTACTCTTATCTTGTCTCCACTACACTGTCGATTTACTCTTATCTTGTCTCCACTACACTGTCGATTTACTCTTATCTTGTCTCCACTACACTGTTGATTTACTCTTATCTTGTCTCCACTACACTGTTGATTTACTCTTATCTTGTCTCCACTACACTGTCGATTTACTCTTATCTTGTCTCCACTACACTGTTGATTTACTCTTATCTTGTCTCCACTACACTGATGATTTACTCTTATCTTGTCTCCACTACACTGTTGATTTACTCTTATCTTGTCTCCACTACACTGATGATTTACTCTTATCTTGTCTCCACTACACTGATGATTTACTCTTATCTTGTCTCCACTACACTGATGATTTACTCTTATCTTGTCTCCACTACACTGATGATTTACTCTTATCTTGTCTCCACTACACTGATGATTTACTCTTATCTTGTCTCCACTACACTGATGATTTACTCTTTATCTTTCAAATGTCTACACACGAGAAACATAAACACCACGCGCTCCTGGAAGTATCATAGATTGCTTCAGTTATCGGATTTGAAGTTTGACTGAACGTTTGACACTCATATATAATGATTGACTTCTATATCGGAAATTTGACTTACATCTGTAGTATAATTTCACAAATATTTAAGTTTGCCTCATGGGTGATGTTCTACTCTGACATATGAATTTTGACTCTCATGTGAAGAAGTTTGTCTCTCATATGGGAAGATTTTTCTCTCAAGGGTGGAGTATGAATCTCACATATCAAGTTTGAGTTTTCATGATATTATTTGACTCCTACATATGAAGATTTCTTCTCACTTATGGAATTTGACTCATCTATGGAAACATTGTTTCTGTTATGGAAACTTTTACTGTAACATCCGAGGTTGAATCTAACGTGTGAAGTATGACTTCTAAATTAAAAAATCAAATTGATATGAGAAGTTTGAATGCTATGTGAAGTCTTGACTCTGTTATGGAGAGTCTGACTCTTACATCTGAAAATATGTGAAGTTTGATTCAAATTCATTATGTTTGGTTCTCACAAGTGAAGTTTGATTCTCACATACAAAATAATCTTTCTTATGTCAAATTTGTTTCTCTAGTTTGAGGATTAAAACTTTAGAAGTTTACCTCCTACATGTGAAGTTTACCTCTCACATGTGAAGTTTGCCTCTCACATGTGAAGTTTACCTCTCACATGTGAAGTTTACCTCTCACATGGGAAGTTTGCCTCTCACATGTGAAATTTGCCTCTCACATGTGAAGTTTACTTCACACATGTGAAGTTTACCTCCCGCTTGTGAAATTTGCCTCTCACATATGAAGTTTACCTCTCACATGTAAAGTTTGCCTCTCACATGTGAAGTTTACCTTCCACATGTAAAGTTTGCCACCCACATGCGAAGGTTACCTCCCTATGTAAAGTTTGCCTCCCACATGTAAAATTTACCTCCCACATGTGAAGTTTACCTCCCACATGTTAAGTTTGCCTCTCATAGCTGTGAACCCAGACTTATATATTTGTAGTTTTACTCTTACATTTCGAAACTAGACTCGTATAGAGGATTTTTTAATCACGTATAAAATTTGAATCTCACATGTAAAGTTTGAGTCCCACTTGTAAAGTTTGACTCTCACATGTAAAGTTTGACTCTCACATGTAAAGTTCGACTCTCACATGTAAAGTTTGACTCTCACATGTAAAGTTTGACTCTCACATGTAAAGTTTGACTCTCACATGTAAAGTTTGATTCTCACATGAATACTTTGACTTTCAGATATTAAGTGTGACTCTCACATGTATACTTTGCCTCTCACGTGTATACTTTGACTCTCACATGTATACTTTGTCTCTCACATGTAATGTTTGACCTCCTATGTGAAGACTGATTCTTACATGGAACTTTAAACTCTCTTGTGTGAAGTTGGATTTTCACCTGTAAAATTTTATTTCACATGGAAGTTTTTTTTTCTGAAATGGGATGTTTGATTCTCGCCTAGTGATTTCCCTGGTAACTTGTGAAATTTGACCTGACATTTGACGTTTGTTGCTAATATGTGAAGTTAGGCACTCACATGTGTCGTTTGACTCTCATGTGATAATAGCCTCTCGCATTAGAAATTTGATTCTCATATGTCAAGTTCGACTCCCACATGATTAGCTCGTGAGAAGTTTGATTCCCACTCATGAAATCTGATTCTTACATATGAAGTTTCTCTTTCACTTCAAATATGACTCTCTTATTTAAACCTTGACTCTTACATGCGAATATTGACTCACGTGTGTTAAGTTTGAATCTCACATTGGAAGTCTGTCTCTTGCATGGGGAGTTTGACTCTCACACGTAATGTTTGACTCATATAAGATCACCGAGGCCAAAATGTTGAGCTTCTTCTCCCAACTCATTTTTACTTGTGATAGCACTGGTCACTAGTGGGAGCTGCCTTACAAAGTTAAAGTGAACGACTGAAGCATGAACATTATGAGTTAGGGAGGGGAGGGGGTAACCTGGATAAGGGACGTCCTCCAACCCACCACTCTCACCTCAGCTTCACACCCGCTTCGGCCTCCAGATGGTACTGAGCCACCTTAAAGTTCCTCATGTTTTTGTCCTATAGACCTTCAAGATAAATGTAAGAGTAGAGCATTTTATTTTTTTTTTATATTCAACAATAAATGCATGTTAGACTTCCCACAGGAACTATTTATATGAAGCACATCTGCCCTTTACACACACATCTGACAGTGTCCTCCAATTGATTGGATAAGTAAATTTGGCAATGAGCTGAGGAGAACGCAGTGACATGACCGACAACTAACAAAGCTTTGAGCAGTTTACCAGTTACAACTACTAATTGAGAAAGAGGTATTAATATCATATTATGTAACGTACCGTATACATGAAATGATAACAGATAACCGACTTCAATGGGTTCAGCCACGGAGCTGAGAGTAAACATTAGTAGAGGTTTTTATTGTCAAATTTGCTTCAAAATGTTAGCTAAGGAAATTTAAGTGGAATATTCTGAAAATTATGTAATAACAAACAACATAACACTGCACGTGTCCTACAACAAAATATAGACATTATCTGAAACTTAAACATTTCTGAGAAAATTATAATTGCCGGGAAAAATACAATGGTGACGGACCTGTACTCAAGGGGTTGATACTTGTTGCCTCTCTCCCTCTCCTCTGTCAGTCTCCGTGTAGAGATGTAGTGATTGCAGGTGCGGCGTGTGTAGTATTTGACCCATTTACAGTATATTGCTTCTGGTGTACAAGTATATAACACCTGTACTGAGTTTTAGCGCCAGATGGAAGAACTACTTATATTATTATTTATTCCCATTGAACTACAACTTCGTCATTACATACTGTACTTCCAAAATATTATGAAATATTAAAATTAATAACCACCTTTCAGATATCCATTGCATGTTCTCCTTTTCAAGTTCTGTGATACAAAAAATTTCCACGTATGGTATCATAGTGGTAGATTGAAGACTGTTCCCAGGTATCTGAGTAAATATATTCGTAAAAGAAGGAGTTCCTACTTCTTAAAAATAGGCTGAACCCATTAATGAGGCTAACTTCTTAGATAACACAATAATGCATTTTCTGACTAGTGTGCCAGTTAAGGAATTCCCTTTATGTAGGTTAGAATACCAATGTTATAATCATGTATTATCCGTAATATTTATGATATACAAATCAGCACCTTACAACTTTCACATTGGCTTACATCCACACTTGCACTGCGGCACTTGTTATTGAGACTGAATCCTGTAAGTCACGCAGATGACAGGAACTTTACGTGAAATTATTTGGGTTTTTATGCTGTTATTTTGTAACTTATGGTTCAAACTAGAACCAAATTAAACTTTCTGTATTAACTATTTGGCAAACATCAGTATGACATGTTGATACTATGTTCTGCACTTAGTAAGTAAAGACTAGATAAGTTGAATACCTAAGAAGATATAAAGGTTACACTAAAATTTTGTGAGTTTTCGAGATTTCTCCCTTTTGATGTTGCAATCTTTATATAGCTGACAGGCTGTGAGCTTCATATCAACGACCCAGCAGTCTAGGTTATCCTTAACTTCTCTGACATTGGAGATATTTGCGCTTATAAAAATGAATACCATAAGCGTTCTTGTCGGAGTGAGTCGACGTTGTCTCCGGTATTTGCTTCAGACGCACCAAGCTGCTGCCACCACTTGTAGCCCTAGCTGCCTCTCTACCTTCAGTACTATAATAACTACATGTTCTACGAGTGTCAATACATATTCAGAGTCTTACTGAGGCTAAGCTACACTAACTAATACGGTAAAACTAGAAGTTGGGGTCGCGGGCTGCAGCTGGTTTTGGTGGCTGGGGTGAGGAGCACTCCTCCTACACCCACTTGTCCTCCGCACATGTGTTGTCCTGTGTTTTGTAACATTAAACTCACGTCTACATTGTTGTGATATATCAAGTAAATTGTCTTTTAACGTTAAACCAAAGGATTATTACTTATGAAGCAAATTGCAAATATGATTTTACTTTCTGTACAAAGTTATCGTCCACAGGTAGGGAACACGTAGCCACTCTCATAATCGATCATGATGCATCATAACGCGGGAGTCACTTCTTAATGTTGATAAATCTAAATAGCAACTTAAGTAAGCATTCACTTAGGCACTTAAGCATGTGCCTAGGTGATCACCGGGGTGGAAAAGGCGGAGGCCAATGTTAAAAATTGTCAATGAAAAAAATATGAGAACTTTTCTTGATAACAAAATAAGGTCTGGTAGCTCTACAGTATAGGTAATTTTAAGGCTTGGGGAATTATATTCTGTGGATAAAATTGACTTTCTATGAGGTTTTTGGTGGAAATATTGGGGACATGAACTTCAATATGAAACTTTAAAAGAGAAGAGCGCTTCATAGTAACCGTCGGTAAATGTTTACAGGTGCCACAAATCTTGAATGAGGTGGGGGAGGCTGAAATGGTAAAGTTGGGGTAGGCGTTCGGGCGTTGAGAATGGGTGTACCGTGAAGGGAGGGAAATGAATAATTATGATTACAGGTAGAAGTGGGCTTTTTGGCTTGGCTGAGGACAGGATCATAGACAGATAATGGTGGAAATCTTCTTTGGATTTCTTTGACACAGTAGCCAGCAGTGAAAGGCATTATAATGCTTTTTATCTGGTGAAAACACAGGCTGTTGACGATCTCGAAGCATCCGTTGCTATATATATCAACGAATAGATTACCCAGTAAGTTTTGCAAAAACCAATTGGAACCTATTTTGACCATATTGAGTTTGATTTACAAATATTGAATTATTTACACAATGCCATCTTAAACTTGATTCTTCGAAATAAGATGTAATTTAACTGTCTCGAATGTATGTTGTAGTTATTATGGCATTATAGTTATCTTTAGGGATAAGTATCAGTTGTCGGGAAGGACTTCCTCATGGTAAGGGCGTTCTTATCACCCTAAATATGAGAACCTATAGAATAGACTGAGGGTCTCCTATATTTCGTGCCAGCTTGTCTAGACTCACCTTGAGGCACCAATCGTTTCATGAATTAACCTAGTTTGTTGCCAGTAGTGAGTCTTATCGATAAGATAGATTTATGCACATAAATCTTGATACACCACGAGTCAGTTTCAATTTCATGGAAAGTACCTCAGAAGAAATTTGGAATCGTTTATATTTGTATCAACTTTTAAAACCTTCCGTTGCCAAATGAATTCATATATTTCTGATTCAATACAACCATTTGGTCACATAAAGAAGCTTAAAATTTTTCTTCAGCATGGAACGGACACCGTTCCTCGAAATCTTTGACCATTGTTTTGCAGATCAAAATCAGGTAGTACACTCAGTCTATTGATAGTTCCTATATCTGTGGCACCGCCCGTCATCGCACTCCCTTAGCTAATATTACGCAGCGGCAACACTACTCGATTCTAACTGTGAACATTATAAACAGTTCACTGACACGAACTATAAACATGTACAGTCCTCTGATACGAACTATAAACATTTACAGTCCTCTAACACGAACTATAAACATTTACAGTCCTCTAACACGAACTATAAACATTTACAGTCCTCTAACACGAACTATAAACATTTACAGTCCTCTAACACGAACTATAAACATTTACAGTCCTCTAACACGAACTATAAACACACACACGATCTCTGAACATATGAACATGTAATTGTAGAGAAAGAATAGTAATCATTCAAAGTCATTTAAGACGAACTTCAGATCTGCACAGCAATAATATTAACTACCAATCGCTCAGTTTAAGGCACATGCCGTATGAGAGGTTTGGTCTCCACTACTTTCGTATACTGTACCGTACTTACCTACTGCACCTTATATTATTGAGCACAGTCGACAACGTTCTGCACCACAGGAAAGCATTTTCAAATTAGTAATTTTCTTCAGTCTATGAATGATAAGTATAAGTAGAAGAAACCAATGCATAAGAGGCCATTAAAAGTTTCCTCTGATAGTAACACTTTGGGCAAGTTTTTAACATAGTGATGTGGTGTGAGGAAAAACTCTCCAGGTAGTGTAGCGTGTGGTGTAGTTGTCATGTTCACCAGTGAGACGTCATGATTATGACTCTCTTTCTCTTTGCTGATAATATATGAACAAGGGAAATTTCCCAGAATAGTTTATGCATGATGGTGGAGAATGGGTTGTATGGAGACACGGTGAAACCATTACTCCACCTGTCTACCCCTAACATTACCTCCTGGTGAGCAATCACTACCTGTTCCCCTAACATTACCACCTAGTGAACAGCCACTACCTGTGCCCCCTAACAATACCACCTAGTGAACGACCACTACCTGTGCCCCCTAACAATACCTGGTGAACGACCACTACCTGAGCCCCCTAACAATATCTGGTGAACGTCCATTACCTGTGGCCCCTAACATTACCTGGTGAACGACCACTACCTGTGTCCCCTAACATTACCACCTAGTGAACGACCACAACCTGTGCCCCCTAACAATACCTGGTGAACGACCACTACCTGTGCCCCCTAACAATACCTGGTGAACGACCACTACATGTGCCCCCTAACATTACCACCTAGTGAAGGACCACTACCTGTGCCCCCTAACAATACCTGGTGAACGACCAATACCTGTGCCCCCTGACATTACCACCTAGTGAACGACCACTACCTGTGCCCCCTAACATTACCACTTGGTGAACGACCACTACCTGTACCCCCTAACATTACCACCTAGTGAACGACCACTACCTGTGCCCCCTAACATTACCACTTGGTGAACGACCACTACCTGTACCCCCTAACATTATCACTTGGTGAACGACTACTACCTGATCAGAACCACAGGAGTGTCAATACACTCTAATAACACCAGTCACCACACAACACTATAACACCCGTCACCACACAACACTATAACACCCGTTACCACACATCACTATAACACCCGTCACCACACAACACTATAACACCCGTCACCACACAACACTCTAACACCCGTTACCACACAACACTATAGCACCCGTTACCATACAACACTATAACACCCGTTACCATACAACACTAGTCGGTCATTTGGTTGCATTTGCGGCTCAGTTTTTAAGACACTCCTGTACGTGATTTCTGACCCATATTAATTAACTCCTGGGAAGTGTTGTCCGTCTATATGGTAGCGTTTGGACTCTGGACTTATTTCTCTACTGATCCGAAGTGTCTTGGCCTCAATCCTCACCGCTTTTCACAAAACGGTAAACAGCTGCACTTTGCTCTGTATTTTTGTCGATAAAACAGACTTTTTCAGGTGTCTATTCTCAAACGTGAGCGAGCCAACTTGTGATGTAAACTTGATGTAAACTGGCTTAATTTTGGCCCTAAGTGTTAGAAACGTAAATATCTAAGGTGCCAGATAGGAACATATCTACCTTATTATAAACAAAAAAAATCAGTGCCTGACAACTGTTGATGTGCTTCATGTGGTGACGTGGCTGTGACACTGTGCAGGTATGTTCACACAGAGCCAAAGTTACTTACCTTTTGCCACCTAAGTTAAGCCAGTTTATTCAATATCATTCTCCTAAACCCGGACCAAATATCTATTTCCACTACAATACTCCACCGGCCTGACATTGTTCCCAAACCCACACCTAAGACGCCACCTTTAACAACTTGCATGTAGCTGTAGTGATAAATATGTTGTTGTTGTTGTTGAGCCCAGCCTGGTGAGGGTTGTTCAAGTAGACAAATCACCATTCTTTGGATATTATTCCTTTCTCTCCTTGATCCAGCTTTCATGCGGTGTGCTCACACAGGTCACTCCAGTCTCGTTAAATTTCAATGAGACAAACTGATACACATTGTCAAGCATGTCACATAAAGTCGAAATCAAATTAGGTTCTAATGAGACGTATCGTAGAACTAAGTTTGCTTCAAAATTCATCATATATTTATGTACTGAATGCACATTAAACATTCACAAACATCCCCTACACCTTTGACGACCAGGGAAGTACTGTTTACTGGAGCACACCGTATAGCGCTGTAGCACTTTAGGTCGTATAACGCATAATATAACGCGGAGATGTGAAACAGCGCCCCCCGGGACCCTGACGCGGGTGGGCGTGTCGCAGGGGGATGTGTGGCATCCCTCGCTGTTATGTGATATTTCTTCGACTAAAACTCTTTATAGGTTTCTGTCTCTTATTCACCAGTTTATGTCAGCAGCATCTAGTGTTTTCAATAAAGTTGAGTCCATTGTTAAAGCTAGTATTATTATCCCGTAACATAACACACTGTTAAGATGACTTAGCGTAACATACAATTTCCCCTTGAAAATTACCACACCAATTCGTTTTTATATCATACTATCCTGTAAAGTAAAGTACATTGTAGTTATACTATGCTGTCCTATGGTTATACCCTACTTTCATGAGGTTACACCACACTATCCTCCAGGTATGCTTTTCTATCAAATGGTTAAACCAAGCTACGATGAGAATATATCATGTTTTCCTCTGATTTTACCATTATGTACTGTGGTTATACCATATTATCGTTTGCTATACTATGCTTGCCTCCGTTTAGAGTCTATGCTCTCCGGGGTTAAACTATGCTTGATTCCGTTTAAAGTAGTCTATACTCACCAGGGTTATACTATGCTAGCCTCCGTTTAGAGTCTATGCTCACCAGGGTTATACTATGCTTGCCTCCGTTTAGAACTTTAGAGCAACAGTTCACAACCGATGGGCCATGGAGGTTGTCATCGGTCCAATAAAAAAAAAACTCCTTGATGACTACAATAACTGAAAATTGTGTGGCATTTCATCATATCTCTTACGATCATTTCAAAAAGGTTATATATATATTTTAATTTTGCTTTTTTGTTTCCTATAAACAGGCACCAATGTCTCACAAAATGTATAAAAAGGTAGAATTTGCCACAAAGGAGCATACAGTATGTAACGTGTTGTTGCAATGTAACGATTTCAGTACCTGTCAGATCACCTTTGAGAGGCATGTAAGGATGCTTGATTGTTTACTAAAGCTGATATCGTGAGTGGATGACTTGTGACGAGTCGCATTTTAGTGAGGCATACAACCAAAATCATTTTGTTTAGATACATGTTCTTTTCTTATATATATATATATATATATATATATATATATATATATATATATATATATATATATATATATATATAATCAACAACCTCACCCAGCCAGGACTCGAACCCACGATCTTATGTGTGTGACCGGGGAACGTTACCTCTAGACCACTAGGACACTAAAAAGCAGTCCTAGGCTTTGTAATTTTCACACAAAGCCTGTTCATCGCGCTTATGGTACCGTGAACCTCCAATAGGGGACTACCCGTGCCTCGGAAGTGATCAGAGTAACGTTTTACCAAATCCGGCTTCGAAACACGAGGTTCCATATATATTTCATTAGCCCATAAAGCGCTCGGACGTCTACATATAATCAACAACCTCACCCCGCCAGAACTCGAACCCATGATCTTATATGTGTGACCGGGGAACGTTACCTCTAGACCACTAGAACACTAAAGAGCAGTCCTAGACTTTGTTATATTTCACACAAAGTCCGTGCTCTTTTTGAGCTAATGGATTAAAAAAAATATATATATATATATATATATATATATATTTCATTAGCCCAATAAAGCAAGCAGACTTCTACATACAATCAACACCTCAACCCGCCAGGATTCGAACCCACGGCCCACGAGCCCATGACTGTGACCGGGGAACACTACCTCTGGACCACCAGGATACAAAAGCAGTCCTAGACTCTGTTATATTTCACACAAAGCCTGTTCAACGAGCTTATGGCGCCTTGGGCGTGGGTTCGAATCCTGGCGGGTTGAGGTGTTGATTATATATATATATATATATATATATATATATATATATATATATATATATATATATATATATATATATATATATATATATATATATATATATATATATATATATCTTGATAAAATCACACGGGAAAAGGGAAACAACGGAGCACCTTAGCTAAGGTGCTCCGTTGTTTCCCTTTTCCCGTGTGATTTTATCAAGATTTATCTTATCCACGTTTTCATTGTGGATCTACATGAAATATGGAACTTACACGTCTCTCCTACACTGTGTCCTTAATCTGTCAACAACATCCTCATCTTCGCCCCATCTACCGTAACTACAAGAAGAGTTTGCTGAAGGCTCATAGTCTCAAAAACAAGTTGAAGTTTTTGAAAGCTTGCAGAGATGATAAAATTGTTCCCAAGTCCTGTCTTCCAAGTAGACTAAGAAATCTGGACAATCAAGCATTCTCTGAGTTGGATAAAGTGTTGCTAGATTCCCTTATCAAGAGTTCAAGTGATAGTGTGAAATTAGCCTTCAAGCACAGTGCTCAGTGTAAAATACTTATGCAAAACAGTGTTTGTGTTGATAAGTGGCACACCATTCGTGATTTTGTATATCAACTTCTTAGTGAAACTGACAAAGCCCAAAAAAGAAGGTTAAATGCCAAATTAAATGCTCTGTTTGACGAGAGTTACTGGACCATATTGAGTGATCCAAATTTGTTCATAAACTTATCATCTTATGATCTACAGACAAATGAGAAACTTGTTCTTGGTTTTGGTAGGAAGTTTTCTATCACTCAACGGTGCGTTAATCCGCTTACTATTGCTAAAGGTTTAATCAACCTGGAAAAGAAGAAGTCGTCTGATGTTACAAATGAAGATATTTCCATAGCTAAAGGTTGTATACATAATGTTTTACATAAGAAATTTGTTTCAAACATTCCAAAAAGATTTGAAACAGCCTTGATAAACTTGAAAAGAAATAAGAATATCCATATTACCAAGGCTGATAAGTCTAATGCTATTGTAATTTTGGATAAAAGTGACTACAATGATAAGATGAATTCATTACTTAGTGATGAAAGCACGTATTGTGAGCTTACGAAAGATCCCCTGGAAAATATTAATAAGTTATCTAATTCCAAAATGAAGATGTTATTGAAAAAGAACCCCGATCTCATCAAACAGCTCTCTCAAATCAATCCCACTTTACCTTATATGTATGGATTGATCAAAACACACAAGCTTAACAATCCATTACGTCCTATCGTGAGTTCTGTGGGTTCTGTTACTTACAAATTATCCAAGTGGCTGGTAAAGATGCTATCCCCTCTTACAGGCCAAATATCTAATTCACATATACACAATAGCAGTGATTTAATTGATAAACTCAAGAAACACAATGAACCTTGTGAATTAATAAGTTTTGATGTAAATTCACTGTTCACTAGAGTACCTGTGAAAGACCTACTTTCATTTCTTAAAGATAAATTACAACTGTTAGATTTAACTATTGAACATGATACTTTTCTCAAATTGATAGAGTTATGCGTAACTGACAATGTGTTTAGAGCAAATGGGAAGTTCTACAAGCAAATATTTGGCATGAGCATGGGTAATTGTCTTTCTGCTCCTCTAGCCTGTATTTATATGGAGTTTTTTGAGTCTAGATTACTACCCAATATAGTGGACTTTATTCCTCCATGGTATAGATATGTAGATGATGTTCTTTGTCTTTGGCCTAGAAACAGTGACCCATTGGAATTTTTAGACAAGCTTAATGATATTGTCCCAAGTATCACATTCAAAATTGAAAGAGAAATAAATGGATCCCTTCCATTCCTTGATATGCTTATCATGAGAAATGGCCAAAACTACAAATTTAAGGTATACAGAAAGCCCACACAGGTAGACAGTTTCATACACTTTTTATCGAATCACCTGGAGTCTACCAAAATGTCAGTTTTTTCTGCTATGTTCTTAAGATGTCTGCGTATTTGTGACGCTGAATTTATTGATGATGAATTGAAACACATTCGTTCCATTGCACAAAAACTTGGGTACCCTTCTGTGTTTGTTGATCGTTGTTTTAAAGGGGCTAAAAAATCCTTTCATTCCTCTCAAACCAGACAAATTCCTACACTTAAGAATATTTTGACTGCCCTATCGTAATGAATTTGTCTCGTTAGTTCGGTCCCTCAAACTACTAAATATTAATGTTGTTTTCAAGTATGACTCAACCATTACCAATATGTTAATAAGAAATAGCCCGAGTTTGAATGTAAATGGAAGTGTTTATTGTATTCCATGTAGCAAATGTAATTGTAATTATGTATGACAGACAGGAAAAACACTGCAGCTCAGAATCAAACAACATAAGTACAATATCAGAACAGCATCTGCAAGCAGTGCCTTGTTCGTTCATGTTTTCTTCTTTACTTGTGGTTATCAGCATTTATATATATATATATATATATATATATATATATATATATATATATATATATATATATATATATATATATATATATATATATATATATATATATATATATTTCATGTAGAATCACAATGGATACGTGGACGAGATAACTCTCTATTAAACCACACAGGAACAGCCTAATAATAATTCATTACCTCCTATCGTGAGTTCTGTTACTTACAAATTATCCAAGTGGTTGGTTAGGATGCAGTACTCCAAGTTAGGACGAATGAATGAATCCCTTATATACTTGGAGCACTCCTGAGCAGTTGCTCCAAGTATATAAGGGATTCATTCGTCCTAACTTGTCATCGAGAACTGAACCTCGGCGAGGTAGGTTCTCTCTGCTCCCGAGGTACCACGTGACCATGTTCACCTGCAACCAGGCGAAGGTCGTTAGACTGTATCCAGTCAAGCGCCCTTCGCGCAAGCAACTCAACCTCCTTGTCCTGAGGAAGTTTTTTGACTCCTCGGGAATCACGGGGGTGACAGGGGTCGTCCGCAGTGACAGCGGTGACCTTATCGTCACCTTCGCGGGATGGGGAGAGGCCCAGCAATTAGAAAACATAAGACAAATCAATGGAATCCAGATCCAAGTTGAAGCCTGCCTACAGGACAACTTGGTTTTGGGAGTCATCTCCCACACAGAAATCGAACATCTGGAAAAAGAAGAACTGGCCGAGCTGATCGGAGACCAGCTCTCAATAGTTCGGAAGCTGACCAGTACAGCTGCCCTGGTTGGCTTCCCAAAGAAACTTCCTAGCTCCGTTTTGCTGGGATGGGAGAAGATCCCAGTAAAACCGTACCAGCGAAGACCTACTCGTTGCTACAAATGCCAGAAGTACGGCCATCTGGCGCGGAAGTGTCGTGCTCGGGAGGTGTGTTCAAGCTGCGGGACACCCGGGCACCAGGACGCTAACTGCTTGGCGGCCGCGAAGAAGTGCGCAGCTTGTGGTGGCCCTCACTCCTCCTCCGACCGGGAGTGTCCCAAGTGGAGGGAGGAGTGCAGGGTGGCCAAGCTGCGGACTAAGGAAAGACTGAGCTACAAGGAGGCCCTCCTTGTAGTGAAAAATCAAGAAAAGAACAAGCAAGACAAGAACAAGATCAAGAAACCCGATTACATTACACTATCTTTAACATCGTTTATTGACGTGTATGAGAATATCCCAGAAGAAGACCAGGAAGAAGAATGGAAACTGTAAAGCAAAAGAAGAAACAAGAAAAGAAAGAAGTCCAACCAATCAGCTTCGGCCGAAATAGCCAAACGGCGAAGAGGCCAGTAATCCCCAACATCATTCATTCATCAATAAAGGGATAGATGTTTCCTTATATCCGAGCAGGATAGGACTCGGAGCAACGGATTCAAGTTGAGTTAAGTTTAGGTTTAGGAGGGAGATAGGAACAAACTGGCCTGGCAACAGGGTGGTGGACGAGTAGAACAAAGCTTAGCAAACTTTGTAGTAAGAAGTGCGAGAACTCTGGAAAGTTTCAAAAGGAGGCTAGATAGATTCATGGATGATAGAGAGTGGTAGTAACTCTCGACAGGAGCTGCCATGCACAGGCCAACCGGCCTATTACAGACTCTTTATTTTCTTATGTTCTTATGTAAAAGGCCTCAACAACAGGATAGGAGTGTAAGGAAAGACAGACAGTTTGGCTGTTGAAGTGTGGATGTGAGGTTCCTGTGTGTGGCCCGGCGACCGTCGATACTGAAGGATCGGTGAGTGATGTGTACCTAATGTTTTCTCTTTAGTTTTTGTGGGTGTATAGTGAGTTCCATCCCCCCCCTCCCCCCTCAACGTTATCTAGTTAGAAAATAGGATGAACGCAGGTGCCCTCGTGTCACGTCCTTGCTGAATAAACTTAAATGGAAAATGTCTCTTTCCACTATCCTTCCTAGCTAATACAATAATCTAAAACAAAAGGGTTCCCCAGTGACAGATGGATGGAGACCAAAATGTACATAGTGACCCCCTTTAGTAACAACAGTACCACCCAGACTGAGTGAAGTAAGTACAGGCTGACAACCTCATCCGAAATTCCGAAAAGCTCTAAAACCGAAAGTTTTTATTTTTTTTTATTTTTTTACTGGGATTATTAGCCCAGCCAGGCACAGATCACTGACCCACATCGGGGCCTGGGGGGCAAAAATGTAATAGTAATAATAATTATAATAATAATAATTACTCATAGTAAATAAAAATTTTAATAATTATACACCAAAATAAAATAATAATGATTACAATAATAATAATAATAATAATAATAATAAAATATAATAATAAAAATAATAATAATAATAATAACAATAATACTGTAATAATAAAATAATAATACGGTAAAGAAATACAATAATGAAAAAAAAAAAAAGTGAGAAACACGACCTATACCTATGAATTATTATTATTATCATTATAATATTTATTATATTTTAGACCCCCAGGCCCCAATGTGGGTCAATGATCTATGCCCGGGTGGGCTAATAAAAAAAAAAAACCCTAACCATTCTGAAAGCCGAAAAATTCCGAAAACCGAAATGTCTCTGGCCCCAAGGATTTCGGATAAAGGATTGTCAACCTGTAGACGCAAAACCTTTGTTATAATATATATATATATATATATATATATATATATATATATATATATATATATATGTATATATATATATATATATATATATATATA